>NC_026000.2:109043393-109057967 GCF_000442705.2 Elaeis guineensis | reverse complement strand
CCCAATAGCATGTTGCCACCAGAAGTAGAACCCCATATTTCTTCTAGAGAATCTCCTAATTGTTTCAGAGTAACTAGAAGGAGATTCTTTAATCAAAAAGAATTCAATTCAGATATAGAATACCTATCCAGAAGTTTTCACAACTCGATCATGTATGATGGAATCATCAAAGATTTGATTTGTTCTAACTCTGTCTATAACTCACTAGAGGCTTGAGAAACAAAAAAAAAGATATATACGAATGAGATATCCAGCAACAAGAAGAAGGAAAAAAATTGAATAGAGGAACTCCTGAGCATTTGTTGGTCTCAGATGTATCTATATCAATGGAATGGGTGACTTATTATTTCGATGAAATATTTCTTTGAATAAAAGAATATTCTGTAAACACTTACTTGAACATTTACTCGAAATCGCACTTATCAGAGTTCATTGTGGAAGAATCTTCTGAGAAATTAGTCATGCTGATCTATGCATAATATCATAAAAAATGGATACAAATTTTGACTGCTACTTAGTATCGTGATGGATCTGAAAAAGTATCATTTTCGGTAATAGGAATATTGAAAAAAAGAGTCTGTGCACCAATATCTACCATAAAAGGTCCAAGTCATAACAAATGAGAAGCTATACGGCTCAGCTCCAGCATAATTACTCTGATAGAACTTGCTATATGTTCATATTTCATTATGATTTCACATCGGCATATCAGGTTTATGTAGAATCTCATGTTTACCAGCTATATGTATCATCAAAAATGATATTGCATCTCAAGCTTCAATAGATGAGGAAAGGATAAGAAAAGGGGATAGAGAACCAAAAGAGGATGCAACGAGAGGTTAAACAAAGGGCAAATAAAGCACATGATGAAAGAATAATGCCCTACAAGCCAATCGTATGTGCGATGCAATGAGATATTTTTTATATTTTATCTTTCAAACTCATGTATTTGATATTAATTATTAATAAAATTAGATATTTTATTTTATTATATGCTGTATCTTAATACTTTTTAAGATTATAATGAACTTCATAGATTAGGATAATGATTTAGGGTCATGATGAGATCATGCCAGTGAGATCTAAATCCTTGATAGTCTTAATCTAAAATATTTTTAGTCATAGGATCATTGAGTCGGGATCAATCATACCGGTAAGACCGGTACATCCTATGTATGCTCGATGGAGAGGATGGTTGATCTCACAATCACTTATATGGTGATACTAATATGAAAATATGGATGCTCGTTAGATAATGAGTTCACTGAATTGATCTATCCAGAGATCATTTGATGGAGTCTTATATGCTTATCAGTTGATTGTTCTCTAGTGGGAGTAGTGCAAGTGATCCTCAGATCTAACATCACCATGCTACCTTATGCATATGAATCTATATTTTGGTTTATTCTCTAGCTTGGTTCTTTGAGCTTTGTGTGAGGTGTTTTGGATATGGTGCAGTGTACATAGAGCTTGTGAGTGGTTAACAAGGAATCGATCACTCTTTAAAAGATGAGCGAACATCCTATGTGATCTCATAAGTTGATGATTCAAGAAGTTTTTGGCCAAAACAGGATGATAATTAGAAAAAAATTTTAAGGTATCATCAACTGAATCATCACCTTCTAATCGAGATACATATAAATAAATATTTGGGCTAGACATGATTTTATGCCCATAGCTCATCTAGAATGTTGTATGATCGAAAGATTGAATTGCACGGTAACTTGTCATTGAAGGATATTTTTTATATCTTCATCAAATTTTATGCCTTCAGGATAGTTATGATATATTACTAGACATCAATCTTGACTTGTAGATTCATAAAAATTAAAAATATTTAATTTAAAAATTAATAAGAAAATGTTCTGACTTATTGATGCATTTGGACTGACCTAACATAATCGAATTTATTTAGATCATGAGCCTGAGTCCACTACTAGCTAGATATGGAACCCAATGGGTCATACACTTTAAAATTTGATCTTGATTTGATCTAATTAGATTTATTGTGAATCCTATGGGTTAAATTATCATGCTAGAACATGAATTAATCCAAGTTCCCAATTAGGTTTAGTTCAAAGATGTTTAAGCCAACCCTAAGCTTGATGCCTTGACCTAATGGGATTAGGTTCAAACCTTAAGACATTAGATGGCTTAACTTTATTAACATGAAAGTGTTCCATGCTGATCCTACTTTCTCCATGCTAAACCATGCACAAATAAATGAAATCACCCAAAATAAATGGTGCCTAGAAGGAATAGTCCTTCTGGGCTACTCCTCTTAACAAACCTTCCTTAAATCCTATGCCATATTTATTCCATGCCATATGGATGGCGCCTTGGTTTTTGGAGGCACAGAAGAGGAGGAGTCCTATATGAAGGCTCTTCCATGCCATAAGTTATCACATGGTGAATTAAATCACCGTGTGAGAAAAATAAGCACCAAAGGTTGGCGTCCCTTGGGAGTGTGTGGCGCCCCTTCTTTTCCTATTTAAAGGGGGTGCTACATCAAGTCTTGGCATGTATTCCCTGAGTAGATTAGGCATGGGATTTTGTGAGAAAAAAAATAAAAAAACTAGAAAAGAAAAGAAAGAAAAAGAAAAAAAAGGAGAGAAAAATAGAAAGAAAAGACAAGAGAGAAAAGGAAAGGTAAGGGTTGCTAATCCTAGGGTTCAGTTTTTCCAATAGTTGGATTTCTAAATCAAATATAGATGGCAAGATCTTTTGAGAAAAAATTTCTGGTGTGGCCCTAGTAGAGATTTGAAGGCAATTAGGTGGTGGTGTGTTTCATCCTTAAGAAGGAATTTGGCAGTGAACTTGTGAAGAAGGTTGTAGCACTACATCAAATTGGGAAGAGCCCTGATCAATCCTATACGGATCACCATTGGAGGACATCTACTTTGGTATCTTGTGGAGATTATTCTTTTACCGGATCATCATCTCAGGAAGGTATAATTTTCTACCTAATATGTATGCTTGATTTGTTTGATTGAAATCTACATGGTAGTCCTAGGGTTTGTGTTCCGATTGACTTATTTTAAGTATTAAAACTTTCTTTTTGATTAAAAATTTTAAAACCATATTCCGCTACGCAACCAAAACCCAACACTTGAGTATCCTTTAAGAGTTATTTTTAAAATTTTATTTTGTTTTTATGAGTAACAAACAATGTGTAACAAATATTTGGTTCACCTATTCTTACGAAAGGAACAACATCTTATCAGACTTGATCTTCGCTTTTTATAAGTAGAAACAATAAACAAACATGTTCATAAAGACCTTCAAAATATATATACATAAATACGTGCATACACACACACACATATACATTTACATTTACATAGATACATATGTATATGTGTGTATGTATTTATATGATTATGTATGTGCATGTATGTGTGCGTCTATATACACATACATACACATACATACATACATACATATATATATATATATATATATATATATATACACACACATATGCATACATACATACATATACATACATACATAAATACTAAAAATATTCAAACATACATATATATATATATTGTCATGCCTTTAATCTAAGATCACAAATTGAGGTTCCTATTAATTACTAAATAATTATAGAAAATTTTTCTCACAAGCATATAAGGCATCATATCATGATATCATAAAGTAAGTAATAAAATAAATAATAAATTAATTAAATATAAAATCTAAATAACTAGAAATCCAAACTTCAATTTCTTCAAAATTTTAGCAATATTCAAGGCCTTACATTAGAATTTAAGAAATCCTAATCTAGGATGAATCAAACTTTGCTTCTAATCACTCTCCCAAAGCAAAATCCCATGGTAGCTTAGTTTTTAGGATCTATAAAAGTAGTAAAACATGCAATAATGAGCTAGATAACCAAATAAACAATGAATACTTCAACTAGGTTAATCAGATAATAAATTAAATAATTATTTACATAATATAAACATATGGAATTCATTAGTTCAAAATCAAATTCAAATATTCAGTATTATCAAAATATTATACATGTCAAATTCATTCTTTTTAAAAATTTAAATTTCATTCACGAATCTAATTTCTTTCAAAACATCAAATTCATCTCATCAACCATGAGTTATGACTATATTTTTCTAAAGTAGAACCATAATACGATCCATGTTCTTGCAATGTGCTGTGCATCATCTCATGACAAAGTCTTTCAGTACTGCAAAGCTATTTATGATATGCGACATATATTGTTGGATTGTAGATATTTTGCATGTAGATTTTAAAATAATTTTGAAAAATAAACAGTGTAAGACTAGATTAAATTATATTTAATCTTACACATGTATAGATCTAAATCTTATACATATAAATCTAGTTCATCTGATGATAAATAAGATATAAAGCATCTGATTTTAAAAAATAAAATTAAATATGTGATCAGATCATATACCTGAATCACTGAACTTCTTCTTCAGATCCGAATTTGAAAATATCTTCAGATTCTGGAGTAGCCACGCACATATCTGATCTCTACGGATATCCATACGAGATCTGATCTGATCGAAGGTTCTTTGATCTCTTCGAAGTGCTAGCTCCTTTATCGAGATCACTTCCTTGATGGTTGGAATGGATCTTCTTCTAATCTCAAAGATAATCTCAAGAAAGAAGAAGATAAGGAGGAAGAAAAGAGGAGAAGAAAGAAGAATAGACCTCTCTTTTCTCTTCTCTCTAAAATCCCATCCCCAAGAGGAGCCCACGCCCCAAGAGCCCAAGATTTCTTATCTCTTCTCCATGCCCCATGAGGAACCCACGCCCCAATAGCCCACACCCAAGAGGATTTTTGATTTCTTCTCTATGCCCCGTAACCCCTCTTTAAATAGGTGGCATCCAAGAGTTAGAGGAAGACTAGGTTTGATAGGATCAAACCTAATCAAACTAGGACTCCAATTTTGATCCAATCAAAATAAGATCAAATCAAATTTGATCCTTATCCAAAAAGGGGATAAGAGAGGAGGCATGGAAGGGCTTGGTGTTAGAAGATGCTATGGTTTCATATGTGTAGTTTAAATTTTTTTTTAAACCTTATGCAGTGAAAGTAAATAAATTAAAATATTTTTAATTTAAAATATGTACCAGATCTAATATGAAAACCATGTGTAGGATCTTGACACGAACATGTTACCTTGATCTGAAATTTGAAAAGAAAACAATCGTTAGTAAAATAAAGTTGGAGATCAGATCTCCATACCTTCGGATCTTGTGGATATCTGAGGTTTCGATCGTAGCCGTGCATGCACCCGACCTTTGCTGATATTCATACAGAGAAGTTTGATCAGAGCACCAAGATCATCGGTGTGCTAGTACCTTACAGATCTCACTCCTCAGCCTTGGATCTACATTCTTCTTCTAGATTTCGAAGAAGAAGATCGCTGCACAAACTCCTTCGCGTAGATCCGACGGGATCTGAACCAGATCACCAAGAAGAAAAGAAGAATCTTTCTTCTTCTCTTCTTCTCTTTCTTTTTCTCTCTTAGATCTAATCTCTATTAGATCTGGGCATGGAGATGTAAAGAAGAAAGAAGGAAGAAAGGAGGAAGATAGGAGGAAGATGTTGAGAAGAAGTTATGGTATCCTAAAGAAGCTGTCCCAACTTCATGCCAAAAACCTCACGCCCCACTAATTTTGTCGCATAAAATTAAGGTTTCCTTATACACCATATCAAATAAGATTTGATCTAAATCAGATCTTATCTATATCTGAAAAGAGAGGAGGACTGGCAATAAGGAAGAAAAGATCTCACACAACCACTGATATAATCACGATGTTGTCGTTAGGACACTGTGATTATCAATCTAATTCTGACTTTAATAAAATTAAAAATATATAGAAAGTAGTGAGTCAGATTGAATCCACAGAGAAGATAAAATTTTGATTTGAAATCTTTGATTTTATAAAAAAATAAAATTTTGAAAAAAATAATTTAAGTCGAAAAATAAAATAAAAAGTATAAAAAAATAAATCAGATACTAAGATCTATTATTTAGATCCTAGCATCTACTTGCAATAAAAATAAATAACAAGAATTTAAAGAGCATAAAATAAATTGGTACTAAGATCTACTAACTAGATCCTAGCATCTACTTGTGAAAAATTAAAAGATAAAAATTTAAAGTGTAAGAAAATAAATTTTATATTAATTAAAATTAAAATTTAAATATAAAAAAATTTTAAAAAAATAATAAAATAAAATAAAAATAAAACTATAATAAAGATCTGAAGTTGATCAATCCAGCCTCATTAAGAAGATGGTTGATGACCTCTTCTTCTTCCTTCATACTCCGTAGAGCGAACCAACTTCTCTTGTTCTTCTCCTTGGATCTTTAAATCTATATTATTTTTTTTCTAATTTTTCTTTAGCTTTCTACTAATTTTTTCTTCTCTCTAGATTTATTCCTAGACCCCCTATTTATAGGTGATTTTTTCATCTTTTTCTGATAACAAAAGGAGTCCTAAAATCCTTAGAAATTATATAATACCTGTATGAATTAATTCTGGCCGTTGGACTGCATTTGGACTACCCAGATCACTCCAAAAAATGTTATTTAAGTCCTTCTTATGATCAAAAATAATGCTAACCATCCGATCGTGCCCTTGATGAGTTTCTGGTCATTGGATCGTGCCTTTTATCTCCTTAACACAGTCAAGATAAATACCAACCGTCGGATCGAGTGATGGATTGAGTTTCGACCATCAGATCGTGCCCAAAAATCCTATTCAAAGTTGGAAACCACCATAGTCGTCGAATCTTGCTTCAAATGAAATTTGGACCATCAATCAGTGTAAATTTCTTTCACTCATTCGTAGATCGTGCCGTGGACCATGTAACATTTTCTATGGACCGTGCCCCTGATTTTGTGGACCGAACGGTCGGTCCACCATGCACCAAAGGCTATAAATTTTATTTTTTAAGATATTTTCACTTGATTTTTGCTTTAATTTTTGCCTGAAAAATTAAAAAAAATATGCATTAAATTTTTTAATTTTTTTTTATTATTTTGATGCTTAAATTGCTTAATTAAATCAACATCTATTTTTCATAAATATACTCTAATTTTATATTTTTTAAAATTATTTATTTTTATAAGAAAATCTAATATATTTATGAAATTAAGTTTTTAAGAAGATGTTAGCACCATAAATTATCAAAAATATCTAAAATAAATACAAAAATATACCACTTATTACACCTCCTAACTTGAACTTTGCTCATCCTCAAGTAAAGAAAGAATTTAGAATTAAGTACCATTTAACTTAAAATTTCGAATTTCACCAAATAATTTTTAAAAGGGCCACTGATGTCCAGTAGAGCATGAGTGAGGTATGGCATTGGGGTATTAGTACTAATCAATGTAGAAGTTAAACTAAAAATATTAAACTTTTTTTAAACTTTTTAAAATTATTTCTACCTTTATCTCCAAATCATTAACCTTCATATAGACATGTATATTGTTATTTCCGTCCTTCATTTATTATAAAAAAATATCTTCACATTGCTCATTGTTGGTGCAAAAATCTGCTTGCGCCGGAGAAGCTGGAGTCGGGGAAGCCGTGGTCGCCGCCGGGACCTGCAAAGGGAAGTCTAAACCGGAGGTGGGGTTGCTCCGGCAAGACCCTCCGACGCTCAAGTCAGTTCTCTGCCTCAACAAGAATGGAGTGCTCGAACGGAGAATTTAGCAGAGTTTTGAGATAAGAAATGAGCTTAGAGAATAACGTATCTGGGTCCCCCTTTTATAGGCGGAGGGGGCAACGGATTGATGGCGACATTTGTAACCGTCTGGTAGTGGGCCGCCCATGGTCAGGGGAATTTATTGCGAAGGGTAGTGGGGTAGACCCATGGCTATTGTCATAGCCTGCCACGTAGGGCCTGTTGCAGGTAGTGGAGCGGCGTCCGTTGCCGCTAGTTGTCGGGAGTAGTGGGATCGTGCAGCACCTGCCGCAGGGAGCGGAGCAGAATCGTGGCCGTTGATACAGCCTGTCAGAGAGTAATGGGTCCGCCGCAGGGGGTGATGGAGCCGCGTGAAATCCGCTACAGGAAGTGGAACAGGATCATGGTTGTTATTGTGATCTGCCAAGGGGCGCGGATCTGTTGATCGAGGCTCGGCAGCGGTCGGAGTCCGGCCTCTGTAGAAGTCCGGGAAGGGTCCTCCTTTCGGTTGGGGTTGTAGGTGGAGTCCGGCTCCCGTAGGAGTCCGGACGGAGCTTACCTGTAGTGGATACTGAAAGCGGAACCCGGCTCCCGTAGGAGTCCGGGCGGAGCACTCTGCAATAAAAGTTAAAGATGAAGTCCGGCTCCCGTAAGAGTCCGGACGGAGCTTACCAGCAGCTGATGTCGAAGGCGGAGCCCGGCTCCCGTAGGAGTCCGGGCGGAGCCGAGCTGCTGTTGATGCCGAAGGCGGAGCCCACGGAGCCCGGCTCCCGTAGGAGTCCGGGCGGAGCCGAGCTGTTGATGTCGAAGGTGGAGCCCGGCTCCCGTAGGAGTCCGGGCGGAGCCGAGCTGCTGTTGATGTCGAAGGTGGAGCCCGCGGAGCCCGGCTCCCGTAGGAGTCCGGGCGGAGCCGAGCTGCTGTTGATGTCGAAGGCGGAGCCCGGCTCCCGTAGGAGCCCGGGCGGAGCCGAGCTGCTGTTGATGTCGAAGGCGGAGCCCGGCTCCCGTAGGAGCCCGGGCGGAGCCGAGCTGTTGATGTCGAAGGCGGAGCCGGGCGGAGCCGAGCTGCTGTTGATGTCGAAGGCGGAGCCCGCGGAGCCCGACTCCTGTAGGAGTCCGGGCGGAGCCGAGCTGCTGTTGATGTCGAAGGCGGAGCCCGGCTCCCGTAGGAGCTCGGGCGGAGCCGAGCTGCTGTTGATGTCGAAGGTGGAGCCCGGCTCCCATAGGAGCCGGGCGGAGCCGAGCTGTTGATGTCGAAGGCGGAGCCCGGCTCCCGTAGGAGCTCGGGCGGAGCCGAGCTGCTGTTGATGTCGAAGCGGAGCCGCGGAGCCCGGCTCCCATAGGAGTCCGGGTGGAACCGTTCTGTTCCGTCGTCGACTCCGCGGGGTTTCGGCTGTGGGTATTTTATACCCAACACTAGTCCCCCTACTTCCTAGTTTGAATTTCAAACGAAGGAAGTACAGAGAGCGAGGTGGGTACAGCCGAAACCGTCCCTTCGATTCCAGCGCACTGCCGCCTCCAGATATTTTGGTATTTAATGCGTGTACGTCATAGCCCGCTTCTCGGCGAAGAGTCTTTTCGGAACCTCTGTTGAACCGTGATCCCAAGCGCCGTGCCACGGGAATTTGAGAGCGGTCAACCCTCGATAGCAATGAAGCGGATAAGCGCGACACGCGGCACACACCAGCTGGCCCAGGAATACTCGCCGCCATAACTGCGCCAGGATCCGTCGGCTATTTAAACCCCTCAGTCCTTTCATAGCCTCACCCTGGCGCTTTTCTTTCCCTGAGAGTCTTGCTTCCCTCGCACCAGTCCTTGCCTCCTTTAGCCCCCCAATTCTTCTCTGAGGGTTCCACACCATGTCTCTACTCTGGAGGCCGTTCTTGAGGGGATTTTTAGGGCTCGGAGGAAGGTGAGGAGAATGGCGGCCGGTGAGAATCTCCATCGTTTTAAAGGGGGCCGAGGAAGAATTCCTTCAACAACAGGGGTTTAGTAACGGGGGCTGTCGGTGAAGTTATTCTGTCTGCGAATTTTGGAGCAGCAAGGCGGGGTGATACCGATCAAGAGGGCAGAGCTGCCGTCATAAGCCATGACGGGATCCTTAACGCCGTCGGGGCCGAGGGACCGGAGGCGGTCGGCATCGATGGCGAGGCAGTGGAACTTGTTGCGGGGACGGTGGAAGTAGCGCATGCCGACCTTGCCGGAGTATTTTGGGTGGCGGCTGTTGTGGGGCATTTGGAGATGAGGCACATCTCTGGCATCGCTACCGCTTCCGAGGTGACTCCGGTTCTTCTTGAAACAGGTCTTCGCTATGCCGCCGTTGCCCTTACCGCCTCCGGAGATCTATCCCACCCTTTCCCGCTAAGGTTGGGACTTCGGAAACAGAATGAGGCGAGATGGGGCGAGAGCTGTTACACGCACTAGAGAACGCGATGAGAAGGATAGAGACGGGAGAGGAGTTCGTAGCTCGGAGCGGCCTCCGGTCATCTTGCCGAACCGTGCTTGAGACTTGCATGACGTGTATCTTCTTTTTCTTTTTTCCTGACCCACCGGGTCCTGTAACGTATACTCTGTTAAATGAAAAAGAGATTTTGGTTACCTCGTCTGCATCTCGCATTAAGTAGTTGTCTGTCGAATTTCTTCATTTTTCTTTCCTTTCTTCTCTTTCTTCTTTCTTTCGGTCCCAGGGTCATGACGACTCTTCTGTTCATGTGGGGTTGTCGTTTGCCGAGCACTTTTCAGTTTTATGCCGTTCGAAGATACCCAATTGTCATTCGTGATGGTTGCAGGTTGCTTGGGGCCCTTCGGGCCCGAGTTCCTCCTAGGGCTTGAATTCGGGGTTAGAGCTTCCGTTGCCTTCGGGCACTGTTTGCTTTCCTTTTTTGCTTGGATTTTTCTCCGCTGAAGTCTGGGCTAAGTTCGGCTCCCTTGGTAGTCCGAACGGAGAAGCCTCCTGAAGTTGGAGTAGCCTGGCTCTCGTAGGAGTCAGGGCAAAGTTTTTCTGCAATCAAAGTCATAGGCAAAGTCTGGCTTTCCGTAGAAGTCCGGGCGGGGTTGTCCCTGTAGCTGATGTCGGCCGATGGAGCCCGGCTCCCCCCGTAGGAGTCCGGGTGAAGTCTCCTTGACGTCACGGACGGAACCCGCCCCGTAGGAGTCCGGGTGAAGTCTTCTTGCGTACGGACCCGGCCGTAGGAGTCCGGCTTTCATTTTGCTTGGCTGGCGTGAGGTCCTCCTCGCGTTACCAGCCTGGTTTGCGGGGGCGCTTTAGGGCACTGTGGGGTCTCTCCCCCATCCGGTCTAAAAGGACCGGGTCTTCGAGTCAGGATGAGGTTCTCCTCCTATTTCTGACACGGCTGTGGGGGCACATTGGGGCGTTGTAAGGCCTCTCCCCCCATCCGGTCTAAAAGAATCGGATCTTCGACTTTGCTCAAGTTAGGGCGAGGTTCTCCTCCTGTCCCTAACAGGGCTGTGGGGGCACATATGGGCGTTGCGAGGCCTCTCCCCCCATCCGATCTAAAAGAACCGGGCCTTCGACTTTGCTCAAGTTAGGGCGAGGTTCTCCTCCTGTCCCTAACAGGGCTGTGGGGGCACATATGGGCGTTGCGAGGCCTCTCCCCCCATCCGGTCTAAAAGAACCGGGCCTTCGACTTTGCTCAAGTTAGGGCGAGGTTCTCCTCCTGTCCCTAACAGGGCTGTGGGGGCACATATGGGCGTTGCGAGGCCTCTCCCCCCATCCGGTCTAAAAGAACCGGGCCTTCGACTTTATGAGGTTGCCCTACAGTTTGCTTGAATTGTCCCAAGACATATGGGCACACATTTTTTGATTAAGATGAAATTACTGGTAGTACATCCGTAAGTTTTTGAGCTCCACGGTCACGGGAGGTCGGCTCCTCCGAGCTCCTTAAGGTAATAAGTTCCAGGCCGGACTACCTCCTTGACCTCGTAAGGTCCCTCCCAGTTTGGGGCAAGTTTCCCCTGGCCCTGTGGTTGCGAGACAGCAGCTCATCGAAGCACTAGATCTCCTGCTTTAAATGCCTTATTCTTGACTCGGGCGTTGTAATATCGGGCAACTTTCTGTCTGTAGGCTGCCATTCGAACCTGAGCAATCTCCCACCTTTCTTCCGGCAGGTCGAGGTTGGCTCTGAGACTTTGTGCATTTTGGGGTTCGTCGAATGCCACGACTCATGCCGACGGGAGTTTAAGCTCGATCGGGATGACGGCTTCCATACCAAAGGCTAAAGCAAAGGGAGTCTCCCCTGTAGGCAACCTCTGGGTGGTTCGATACGCCCATAGCACATGATAAAGTTCGTCCGCCCAAGTTTCTTTTGCTTTTTCGAGCCTTGTCTTAATCCCTGCAAAAGGGTTCTGTTAGTTACCTCAGCTTCGCCGTTCGCCTGGGGATGGGCCACTGATGTGAAGTTGTGGCAGATGTTTAGATCTTCACAGAATTCAGCGAATCTGACTCCCGCGAATTGCCGTCCATTATCAGTGATTAGGGTTCTAGGCAAACCGAACCTGCATACGATTGATTTCCAGACGAAATCCTGCACTTTCGCTTCTGTGATTTTTGCTAGTGGCTCGGCCTCGACCCATTTGGTGAAGTAGTCGATCGCTACAAGGAGAAACTTTCTTTGACCGGACGCCATGGGAAAGGGGCCAAGAATATCCATCTCCCATTGTGCAAAAGGCCATGGGGCACTCAAGGGTGTGAGCTCGGTAGCAGGTTGTCTCTGGATGTTGGCGTATCTCTGGCATCGATCGCACTTTTTGACATATTCGATTGAATCATGATGCATTGTTGGCCAGTAATACCCTTGGCGGAGTAGCTTGTGGGATAAAGATCTGGCACCCAAATGGTTTCCGCAAGCTCCCTCGTGTACTTCCCATAAAGCGTAGTCAGCTTCTGAGGGCCGGAGACACCTTAAGAGGGGCAAGGAGTATGATCTTTTGTACAATTTGCCCTCATAAAGGATGTACCGGGAGGCTTGATTTCGGAGCTTCCGGGCCTCTTTCGCGTCCTGGGGAAGAATCCCGTCTTTAAGATAGGTTGTCAGTGGGTCGACCCAGCTGGGCTCGTGGTCGATCTCCATTATGGGCTGCGGTTCTTCCGTACTCAGATGTTTTAAAACTTCAAAGAGGACGCCTTTGGGCAATTCGGCCGGAGCCGATGTCGCCAGTTTGGAGAGAAGATCGGCTCTGGTATTCTCTGACCTTGGAATTTGCCTGATGTTGAAACTGCTAAAGGTAGGGGTGAACTCCTTCACTTTTCCAAGATATTTGGCCATGCTGTCCTCCCGTGCTTCATAGCTCCCGCTGACTTTCCCCATCACAAGTTGGGAGTCGCTGTGCACCCGGAGTTGGCCTATTCCAAGCTCTTTGGCGACCCTTAATCCTGCAATCAGAGCTTCATATTCCGCTCCATTGTTTGTTGCGGGGAACTCGAAACGCAGGGCGTACTCCGCGACGACTCCCTCCGGGCTGACCAAGATCAGTCCTGCACCCGCGCCTGCCATGTTGGAAGATCCGTCCACGTAGAGGGTCCAAAAGCAATCGGAGGGGCTGGCTTCTTCGTTGGGGGAGTTCGATCGAGCCTTCAGGTCGTCAACTTTGCTTTGCTCAGATTCGGCCTCCTCGGGGATGGTGCACTCTACTATGAAATCTACCAATATTTGGGCCTTTATTGCTGGTCTAGGTTTGTAGTTGATGTCGAATTCTGTGAGCTCGATTGCCCATTTTGCCATTCTTCCAGAGGTATCAGCTCGGTGCAAAATCACCTTGATCGGTTGATCGGTGAGTAGCGTCACCGTGTGCCCTTGAAAGTAAGGTCGGAGTCTCTGAGCTGCAATCAACAAGGCGTAGGTCAATTTTTTTAATTTAGTATATCTTGTCTCAGCGTCCCTCAGCGCACGGCTAATGTAGTAGACCGGCCACTGGACTTTCATTTCTTCTTTGACAAGGACAGCTGCGAGGGCTGTGGGAGAGACTGCCAGGTACAAAAATAGTTCCTCCCCAGGTTCGGGCTTCGCCAGCAGTGGGGGTGAGCTAAGGTAGCCTTTTAATTCTTCGAATGCCTGTTGGCATTCAGAGGTCCAACAGAAGTTCTTCGGCTGCTTGAGGGTTTGAAAGAAGGGCAAACATCATTCGACCGACCTTGCGACAAAGCGATTAAGAGCCGCAATTCTTCCCGTGAGGCACTGAACCTCCTTGATCGACCTTGGGGCGGTCATATTTTGGATGGCACGAATTTTTTCCGGATTGGCCTCGATCCCGCGCCCCGATACCATGAAGCCCAGGAACTTTTCTGAGGTTACCCCAAAAGCGCATTTGGTCGGGTTCAGCTTCATTCTGTACTTTTGAAGAGCGCCAAAGGTTTCCTCGAGGTTGGCGACATGATTTCTGAAAGATCTGCTTTTCACGAGCATGTCATCCACGTAAACCTCCATATTTCGACCGATCTGCTCCTTGAAGATTTTGTTCACCAGTCGCTGATAGGTTGCGCCCGCGTTCTTGAGGCCGAACGGCATAACCCTGTAGCAGTAAAGGCCGCGATTAGTGATAAAAGCTGTCTTTTCTTCATCTTCCAATGCCATTCTAATCTGGTTATAGCCAGAGAACGCATCCATAAAAATGAGGAGCTCATGGCCCGAGGTAGCGTCCACCAGTTGGTCGATCCTGGGAAGGGGATAGCTGTCCTTTGGGCAAGCCTTATTCAGCTTTTTGAAGTCGATACACATCCTCCACTTGCCGTTTGCTTTCTTGACCAAAACAACATTGGAGATCCACTCAGGATAATTGACTTCCTTGATAAATCCGGCCTTGAGAAGCTTATCCACTTCCTCGGCTATTGCCTTCTGCCTCTCCGGGGCATGACTCCGGAT
>NC_026000.2:109025893-109038393 GCF_000442705.2 Elaeis guineensis | reverse complement strand
TTTCAGTGGACCCCGTCAATAGAGATTATACCTTGGTAATCAATGGATCCCATTAATGAGAATTATACATTGGTAATCAGTGGATCCCACCAGTGGAGGTTGTGTGCTGGTATTTAGTAGACCCTGCCAGTGGGGGTTATGCGCTAGTAGTCAGTGGATCCTACCAATAGGGGTTAAATATTGGTCATAGTCAAGGCTGTTGAGTTATGAGTGTTTTGATTTGAATCGAATTTATGATTATATTGTATATAAATATTTGAAAAGATTAGATTTGCATTGAATTAGCATGAAATATATTCTTGTATTTATTCATGGCATTATTTTTGAATACTATATAATATTTGAAATATCTAGTTGAGATATTCTTTACTTAGTGAGCTATCAAACTCATTACCTCTTTCTTTTATTTTTCAGATTTAGATAATTGATTACGTATTAGATGTGTGCTCTAGAAATCAATCTTGGTTGATGCATACATTTTTCTGGAGCATATTTTTATACTTGACGGATAGTTTTTATTACCAATCATTAGTGTGTGTCGATGGTTTATCCTAGAAGTTAATAAAAATGATTTTGTATATTCTCAAGATATTAAAAATTTGAGACATATATCATTAGTGATTAATTTCTAAATATTTTTGATTATAGGATCATCATGGAGGATAGTAATCAATCCATTTAAGATCGGTGCACAGATCACCTCTCTTCTATGCAAATGGATCTCGAGTCTTTAGTGTGGAGACACTGGGATGAGAGTGCAGGTGGTTGTTAGAGAATAACTTATACTGAATATGACCAACACGAGAAACTATTTGAATATCTACTCACTCATCAGTGATTTTTTGATGCTGTAGTGGTGTGACTGATCCTTTGACCTATGGTGTGTTGGCTATTCATAGCAAGGCTACTTAGTTTGTCTGTACAATTTTTTAATCTCTAGCCATTCGGCTCCTTGCTATGTATGTTGGCTATTATAGGTTCAGGTTCGTTGTTTGGAGTAGAATACATCTAGATGAAATCTATTGATTTTGATAGAAAAGGAGTAGTCCTATATGATTCACAAGATTGAGTTCAAGAAGTCTATGACCAGAGCAAGTATGAATACCAGAAAAGAGTTTCCACAAAATTCATAGATGAACTCGAGTAGAGCCAATCTGACATATGACTGATGATGGAGTTTGACGAGTTCTTCATGATCTTCATCTAATCAGGACTCACGATAGAGGGACTGTATCACACGATAATTGCATTTAGGAGTTTTTTCTTCCTTTCTGCTGGGTTGTTACTATATGCTACTAGACGTCATGGTGGATCATGAGAACTCACTAGGATCATTTTCGGATCAACGATTCTTGTTGGGGTGAGTTGGAATCATTCTAGCCCATCGAAAAGAGTTTCAATGATACTATGATGGAGATCACGGTATGTCTCACTACCAGACATAATAGAATCTAAGGAGTCACACACAAAAGGAGCATGACCTGATTAATGGCTTGGATCATATTTGAATAATCAATTAGATTGATAGTTTGAATTTTGAAAACTGTTCATTTGTAAGTATTACAGCTTTGGCAGTTGCTAATTGTTAATGCAAGGATTTAAATGTAAATACTATAATTTAATTGAGGCTGATTAAAATTATAGATCAAGTCTTAATTAATTTAAATCAGATTTAATTTAATTTAATTTAATTTAATTTAATACTAATTGGGTTTAATTATCCAAATCAGATTTGAATTTCAAACTTGATTGGATCAAGTTTGACAGCCTTTCAAATTTGATTTTCGATTGGGGCTTGATTTGAACTCAATTTGGACCTAATTTGAATCAGATTGAACCTAATCCTTAGAGTCCAGGTTCTCTAAGCTTCTCTTTCCTAATCTCACATAGAAAGGAAGGAGAGACGCATGAAGATGCGTCCCCTTTTTGTTTACGCACATGAATGATAAGGGGGCACCAACTATTGGCGCCCCAACATTTCTGAGATTCTCTCTCCCCTTTGACTCATCCTTCCTTTTGAATTTGATTTAAAAAAAAATATATTAGATGAGGATCTAATATGGGCATGGGATGTTATTTTTATGCGATAAAAATATTGAGAAAGATGGGCGTGCGCTAAAGTTGTGCGTGAGATAACTTCCTTGCCGCTTCCCATATCTCAACGCATCTTATCCTTTTCTTTTAATCTTAACACCCAAGATCAAATCAGATCTAATCTATTAGGGCATTATGGAGTGGTTGGGATGTGGGTAAATAATTTTGTACGATAAAATAAAAGAAGAGGGTGAGGGTGTGTGTGAGATAGATCTCGTACTCCCTTCTTGCCGCTAGAAGTCTTCTGAACGCCTCTCTTCCTCCTTTCTTCACCTCCACACCCCATAATCTAATTAGATCAGATGTTAGAGAGACAATTGAGAGAGAAGAGAATGTTACAAAAAATCGGATAGCTGTGGTATGTCTGAGATTAATCAGGAACAAGGGAGAAGGAGATAAATGATGCCCTAAGGCGTACAAGAGGAGAAGAGGAAGAGAAGAGAGATAAGAGACTGGGAGAAAAAGCCAAAATTTTATTCACTATATCTCTTTGACCTAATTTACATTGTATAAATACTATACGAAAAGGTCAAGTCCAATGCTCAAGAAAACTCCCAAATGACTAATCCGATGCGATGCAATCTCCGAGCCCTTGTACACCCATGACTCATATGTACACACCCCATTGGATTAAATCCCAGCCCAATTACATGATTAGCCTTCTTTAGACCTATCAGATCAAGATGTAAAGTCCCTAGGATCAAATCTGATCCTAAACCAAAATAGAAACCCTGTGCAGCTTCAGCCCACGGACTGGGTCAGCTCAGCTGAAACTGAGTCGGCTCAGTATACCACTTAGTCGACTCATTTTTGGACTGAGTCGATTAAGTCTGCTGCCACCTACAGACTCCCGAAAATACACATTTCTATCTGTTCTTAGATTTAGCCAACCCAGACCATGACTGAGTCGACCCACTTGAACTAAGTCGATCCACCCAAAAATTAGATTGACTAAATTACCATGCCACACCAGAACTCCGATACGTTATACTTTTGTCTAACGATTTCTTCAGACTTAGTTGACCCATCTTGAGACTGGATCGACCCACTTTAACTTAGTCGACCCAATCTGAGGGTGAGTCGACTAAGCTTCTGCTATTGCCATCTCTCTGGCTTCTTTCTTTTTCTGACCTTTTTGCCCCTCGGTTATTGAGAAACAATCAATATACTTCTAATATCGAATCAGGATCAACTAGGATAGAAATAAAGCATTGGGTCGAACTCTTCTTTGGTGTCAAGGTAATAGCTATGAATAGTCATCGACACCCGAAAAAGGATAGAAGAATGGAGTGCCATACCAGATTCTACAATCTCCACCTTGATGTTTCATAGCCTCAGCAAGCTCTTCCCTGTCTAACAGTCCCATCAATCCCACACATTTGTAAAGGCCATCCTAGGGAAAAACCTTTGTTAAGTGCATCAGTTGGATTCCTTGAAGTATGCACCTTCACCAGCTCCACTTCACCCTCTTCCACAAGCTCCTTGATTCTATGGTATCTGATGTCTATATGCTTCATCCTAGCATGATAGATAGAATTCTGAGCTAGCATCAATGCACTCTGACTATCATAATGTAGCCAGACAGTCTTCTGTGCGAAGCCCATCTCTGACAACAATCCCTTCAGCCATAATACCTTCTTAGCTGCCTCTATCACTCCAGTATATTTAGCTTCGATAGTGTTGGAAACTATGTCCTAAAGCCAATCATTTGATGATTGTGCTAATTATAAATATATATGAATTGATCAATAATAAAAGTTATTTGATCTCTTTCATCATAAGATTATATCTTCTAATGAACTCTTATATTGTGATGAAGTTTTTAGAACTATTATGATCGATAAAAGAAGATTTATCGCATAGTTCTTAAATTAGTTCATGATCAAACGATATGTTATTACTAGGATGATAGCGATATCAAGTGTAGGTCATTGTGTGCCATATGCATTGTTGTCCTCATAATCAAATGATGTGAAGATATTGGTATGGCATGCAGGTGAGATATAGAGTGCATCGTCACTGAACGTGACCAACTACGGAGCATTCTGCTGTCAAGGTAGCTCGTGAAGGGTATGGGTATAAGTATCCCTCCGACCTAAGATCAACACGGTGACTTGCAAGCAACTCACTGTACTTTGATACCGGACTAACTGAGTCTCTAATTCAGTAACGAAAAGTTTTTGGATACAGTCAAGTACTTGTGAAGTTGGTGTGTGAGTCAAGATGGGATTGATCTCTCTGAATTAGTAGGAGTTAATGTATCAATATATTTCAATTTAGTAAATCTAAGCCCGAATAATCTATGTGATGGATTTCAAAGATTGAAATACAATATGGATGACTTATCTAAGCTTGACAGTTAAATCATAAGTCTCTTTAAGTATTAGGATCAAAGAGATGAATTATACGGTAACCATACGTCAATAGATTCTCGAATGTTGCTTCACCAACATTCGATCTATCCGGACATCGGATCACTATTGCTAGATAGTTACATCGATTAGTTTAAAAATTTATTCTTATACTACTGACTTAAGTTTAAACCTATGGGGTCGTACTCAAAAAAAATTTTTGACTGATCATGTGGCTGATCAATGATTGAGAATCATTCAAGGACTTAATCATCAATTTGATTGATGATTAACCTTATACAAAAGTTACAATAAATTTATTCACCAAGTATTAGTGAATTAAAGAAAGATTAATTAGTAATTAGATTATTGATTAGATTAATTTGATTGAGCAAAGAGGATTAAATAAAATCTAATTGTATTAGATTCAATTAGGTTTGACCCGATAAGATTATGAGATAATCTAATCACTAAAGAAGAATTATCCCTGATTTGATCAGGACTTTGATTTAATCAATTTTTAATTTGATTAAAAATTTATAAACCTAATTAGATTAGATTTCATATATTTTATTTAGACTAAATCAGATGTGATTTGGTTTGGATTCAAATAAAGAAACCTATAATCCATATAAGATTGGACTCTTCCTCCCCATGCGCCTCCCACTTTGATGCCAACTTTCTCCACACTCAGGAGGTTTTGCATGAGATTTTTCACACTAAAGAGGTCTTCTCCCTCCCTTTCTTATATCTAAATCTGATTTATTTTTGATTTAAGAAAGATCTAGAAATTAGATTTCAAAATATTTTTATCAAGAGAATCTGTTCTTATCCAAATCACTCGATATGCCAACTTATTTTTTTCTCCTTATGTGTGTGATATTTTGAGGAGATTTTTTATGAAAAGTTAGTTGGAGAATCAATTTATCATAAAAAAAATATGGAAAGGGGTGTCCCATATTTTTTTGGATATGTTTTGGCATGGAATTGGGAGAAGGTGCAACAACACATCAAGAGTCCAAGATTTCTTGGACTCTTCTCCCCTACTCCTTACATGCCATAATAAAAAGGTTTTATTTGTGTGTACATGTAAGAGAGAAACCAGAAGAAGAGTTCTTTATGTGAAGGTGCTTGGGGTGTGGTTCTTGGTATGAGAAAAAGAGAGGAGAGTTCTCTCTCTTTGGGTGTGCGCAAAACCTGATTTTCTAAGATTTTATTCCTATGGGTTTGGGAAGAGAGAAAAAAATAAGAGAGAAAATAGTTTCTTCTCTATTTTTCTATTAAAAATTATGTCCCAAAATTAATCGTCAGCCTGTTGATGGTTGTGCTTATCATTGTAATTGTATATGAATTGTTGAATTAATAAATATTATTTGGTTTTTTCATCATTGTGTAGATCTCATTTTGAACTCCTCTTACGTGATGAAGTCCTTCGGACTATTTGATTCGATATAGGAGGATATATCATTTAGTCCTTAAATGAGTTTACGATCAAATGATATGCTATTACTAGGACGATAGACATATCAAGTGTAGGTCATTGTATGCCATATAGGTTAGTTGTCCTCTTAACCAAAGAGTGTGGAGATGCTGGTATAGCATGTAGGTGAAATATAGGAGTATATTTCATTAAATGTGATCAACTCTGAAGCACTCTGCTGTCAAGAGTCACTCCGAAGGGATATAGGTATAAGTGTCCCTCCGACCTGAGATCACCACGGTGACTTACAAGCAACTCACTATGCTTTGATGTCAGACTATCTAAATTTTTAATTTAACAATGAAAGGTTTCTAGGCATAGTCAAGTACTTGTGAAGTCGGTGTGTGAGTCAAGATAGAATTGACCCCTCTAAATAAGTAAAAGTTAATGTATCAGTGTGTTTCAATTCAGTAAAATCTTGACCAGGGTAATCCATGTGATGAATTTTGAAAATTGAAATACAATGTGGATGACCATATCAGAGTTAGCAGTTAAACCCTAGGTCACCTTGAGCATTTGGATCAAAGGGATAAATTATACTGTAACTATATTCAAATAGATTCTTGAGTGTTGCTTAGCATACATTCAGCCTATCCGGACATCGGGTACCATTACTAGATGGTTACTCCGATTGGTACAGAATTAGTTTCTATGCTACCGACTTAGGTTCGAATCTATAGAGTCATACACATTAGAAGTTTCTCTCCAATTACTTAGCTAATCTGAAGAGTCTCAGTCAATGGAGACTTTGGTGAAGAGTCCCACTTGATGGGGACTCTGCTGAAGAGTCCCACTGGATAGGGACTCTAGAGAAGAGTTCTACTAGACTTGGACTCTATCTTTAATAGAGAATTAATTAGTAAATATATTACTAATTAGCTCAATTTGATTGAGCATTAAAGTCTGGATCAAATCTGATTGAATTTGATTCAATCAGGTCAAGTCTGATTAGGTTATGAGATGACCTAATCGGTAAGGGAGAAATTATCCTGATTTGATCGGATCTGTGGCTCAATTAATTTATTGATTTGATCAAATTTAATTAAAGTTATAAAAATCTAATTAGATTAGATTCATCATATTTTATTTGGGTCTAATTGGATTGAGTTTGAAAGAAATCCAATTGGTTAACCCCTAGAGTCCCAAATGAGTAGGACTCTATCCCTTGCGCCACCTAAATTGTCTCATGCTTTTTTTCACCAACAAAAATAATTTGTATGTGAGAAAATCAAAAAATAATTCTTCTTTTGTCATCCATTAAGGATAGAAATTGATTAATTTTGATTTAAATTCAAATTAGTTTGAATTTTAACTTAAAACCTTATCCATATCCATCCATATATTGGCTACTTTTAAAGGGGTCTATTGTGTATGAGAAAAGGAGTTCTTTCTAACTAATTTTCATATCTAATTTTCTTTGGTAAGTCCCTCTTTAAGTTATATAAGAGTGAAAAAAGTTAGAGTCGAACTGAAATTCAAAAGAGTTTGAATTGCAATGAACTCCAGCCCTTATCCTGTTTTATCTGGTTTATGCGACAACCATAAAAAGGCCATAATTTTGTGTGTAAAAAAAAGAGAGCTCTTTACCATGAGATATTAGAGAGAAATAGGGTCAAAAATACTTCTTTAGATTGTGAGGATTGGTGGGTTTCCTTTCTCCTTGGCGTGAACAAAAGAGGAGACTGTTCTCCTCTTGGGTGAGAGACCTAGAACTGTTCTAGATTTTTGGGTGAAGAAAAAATCAAAAAAAAAAAGTCTTCATCTAAATTTTCTCTACCATCCAGCATCCTTCTCTGATCCATCTTCAATATCAAAAAAGTTTGAAGTGATCGAAGAAGGAGATCAAGTTAGATTTGCCATCAGAAGCTGGCTGCGCGAGCTAGCACTCCCACGAAGGGCTGATCGTCTGAGGGGCTTCGTGTGGACCATCCGTAGAGGCGGATGCTTGTGTGACTGTACGACATCAATGAGAGCTTCATACCATACTTATCAGTAGTGGAGATCATCAACCCATGAAAAGGTGATGAGTTTTGAACTCTACCGACATAATCTAAAGGTTAGATCAAATTCAGAGCATCGATGTGATTGATACATTTTTTATTTTATTTTAGATTTTATGTATAAATTTTTTATATCATAGATCCTTAATGATAGTTTAGATCTAATCTTAGACATATTTAGAAGATTAAAATATTAATTTTTTATTATTCTATTGTAAAATTTTAAAAATACATGGTTTGAACTACCCATTTTTCCTTCATATGGTATCAGAGCAAGATTTCTTATGACATGAATTTTTTGCATATAATCTAATTTTAATTATTTAGATTAATCTAAATAGTTAATTTTGAATCTGAGTAGTATAGTAATCTGATTGGATAGATCCTCATAGCCGTCCATGTTGGAATTCGAGGTTTGAAGCATGCATATGTGTTTCAAAATTTAATTTTTAAACATCATAGTAGAGAATAAGATTAAAATAATTTTAATCTAAATTTATATATATATAAATATAAAACTAAATGGATCTATTTCATATGCTGAAATTGATATATACTGAAATTTAGATTGTGACAAATCACATACCTATTTCGCATTCTTTTTCTTCAAATCTGGATCTAGAAGAGACGAGGCTCTCCGTTAGTCATACAAATGTCCAACCTCTATGAGTATCTCTCAGGATTAGTCTGAAATAGTCCTCTATAATCTAAATTTTGAATCTCCAAAATTCATCATGCTGAATCTGAACGAAGCCTGGATCGCGATCAATACTTGATCTTTCTCCTTGATCTTCTTTTTCTCTCTTTTCTAGAGTTTCTCCTTACTATGTGCTGCTATCAAATGCTAGAAATCAGTAAGAAAGAGATACCCAAACTCCTTTGGATATGAAACACCTTGGGATGCACGTCTCAAGGGAAGGGGGTATAGAACACCCAAAAGAAGAGAAAAGGAGAGGAAGAGAGGGCATGGGGAGAGCCTTTGGGTGTGAGGAGCTGCTGATTTTGATGCTCTAGGACCTTAGAGAAGGTCCCTTTAAATAGACATAAGGATTGAATCCTATTCAATCTCATAATACAAGTCCTACTTGCATTAGGATTCCTATTAACTTAAGTTATCCAACTTACATTAGGAAGCTCATTAGGCGCCAACAATTGGAGCCCTTGCACCCATAATTAGATACCCCAAAATACACCCAAGAGATGCCCATATAAAACAAAAAGTCTTCTAATCAATGGACACGCCCAAATTGATCAAATCAAGGTGGTGCCTTATAATAACTATCAAAAAGATTCATAAGGGACTTACATCCTTAATTTATGTGATCCATAACCTTAGATACCTAATAATTGAAGTCTCATGAATCTTATTCATATAGATTATTAATAGATAATTAAGTTAGAATTAACTTATCAAATAAGTAATCCCAACGGAAAGAGAAATTGGATCCAACTATGTGCTAGCAAGGTTACCATGAACCCAATGGGTTTCTCTAGACCCAATTGACACTTTATAAGCTCAATTACTTATTTTAAGCCTAATCCTTTATTGTGTGACCTCATTGATTCAATTCTATCTAGTAGTGAGACATACAATGATCTCTATCATCGTATCATTGAAACTCTTTTTAATGAATCGAAATAATTCTACTCTAACTCAACAAGGATTGTCGATCCAGAACAACCCTAGTGAGCTTTACAATCCACTAGTGATATTTAGTAGTATATAGTGGCAACCCAGTAGAACTGAAATGAACTTTAGGTATAGTTAACATGTGATTCAGTCTCTCTATCATGAGTTCCGACTAGATGGCAGGTCATAGATAAATCATCAAATCTCAACATCGGTCATATGATAGATTCAATCAGCTTAAGTCCATATGTGATTCTATGAAAACTCTTTTCATCAATCACACTGCTATGGCCATAGACTTAAGGACTCAGTCTCTTAAATCTCATAAGACTACTCCTTTCTGCTAGGATCGATAGATTCTATCTTGATGCACACCTCACTCCCACAATGGACCAACTGTCACCAACATCCACTATAAGGGATCTTTGAGACCCATGTTGATGTGTCAGTCAAATTCTAGCACCCTCACTGCAAGTAATAATGTCATCTCAGGTCAAAGATCAGTCATACAACTGCAACATCGAGAAAGTCACTAACGAGTGAGCAGACATCCATGTGACTTCTCGTGTTGGTCACGTTCAGTGCAAGTTGTTCTCTAACATCCACCTGTACTCTCACTCCAGTGTCTCTACACTGCAGACTCGAGACCCATCTGTCTGAAGGAAGCAATTCGTGCACTGGTCTATCTGGATCAATCATTATCTCCATGATGATCCTATGATCAGGAGCAATTTAGGAATCAACCATCAATGACATATGTCTCAAATTCTCAACTTTTTGAGAATATGTATCATCATCTTGTTAATCCCTTGGATGATTCATGGACACATAGACATGAATGATAATATAACTGCTCAATAAGTATAAAATCATGTCCTAGAGATATGAAATGTGTCAGCCAAGATTGGCTTCTAGGGTATATATCCAACGGTCTGGTCTAGGAGAAATCAGGATTTCACTATCCTATTTACTCATTCGATGGGATCTTCTATGACGTGTAGAGGTGCTGCACGATCTTTTTCATGATGATAAATAATAAAAAAAATTAAAATTTTATTTTAGATCTGAAATAATATATATTAGATCTGAAATTAAAATTTTGATCATTAGATGATTGATTGTAAAAATATTTTACAAAATTAAAAACTATTTTCAAACACCGAACCCGAACCCATATCAGTCCAAAACTTAATTGAGAATTAAGCGATCTAGATTTGAGAATCAAAGATCTAAGGCATTAATTTCATAACTCATGGGTTAATGGGTTAGCTCGAGTCAAGTCTATTTAACTGGGTTAGACCTAGGATTAGAAATTATTAATAATGGACCATGTTCGTAATTGATCAAATCTAATTAAAAGTTAATTCTGATTGGATCAATTTCTTCTCTTGATCTATTTTAATAGTTGTAGTTGGTCAAGTCTATGTCTTTGATAGACTAATATAGACTTTGATCATAGCTCCGTAGTCGAATCCAAGTCTATAAGTTGATCGAATTGAAAATGACTAACAGTTGATGTCTAAGGTAAGTATGGTAGCTTTGATCGATGGTCATTAATTAGGAGCTACTTGCATAGATTGAGTCTACGTCGAGTTAGTGGCATATCCCTCTAATCGATCTCACTTATCTGGCCAACATGGTGAATCATGTTTTGAATAGATCACTTAATGATTGGAGTTGACCCATGCTAACTAGAAAATCAGTATGACTGATTTAGGTGTCCCTAGTTCAACTTTCTTAGTCCTCTTTATAACTTGAAAAGCCAGTAGGAGGATTCATGACTGGTTGGCTGGACCAGCTTATGCCTGATTTCTTAAATCTGACTTGGTGAAGTCAGTGGGAGGATTAAGATTAACAGATCAAGTCTCATCTCATCTCTCAATTAACTAATTAAATCTTCTAAAATTGTTAGGTCCCTAAAATGAAATAGTTATCATGATAACTAGATCATAGCCTCCCATTAAGTTGGATGATAATGAGTTCAATAGTTTAGATGATCATTGGAGGTGCCATATGCCTAGTGTCATTGGCTGTCGAAATTATCATTCATAATATATTATTTTAGTTGTATCTTTCTAATGATGGTCAGGTTGGTCGAGCCACACTCGGATCTGGTCACTTTTTGTTAGATATACTAAATTTTAGCATATTAATAGTTGGACCTAACCAAAACCTTCATGGAGAGCCACACGCCTGCTAAAGAGGTGTCTGGGGCAAAATTGAATACTAAAAACTGTTTGGTGAAATAATTGGTTAAGAACCTACCCGTGGGTGCACAAGGTTGGCCGAGCCACACTCGGACCCATGTGCAGTCCATGTGGATTCTAGTACCCACTAAGAAATTAGTGTAGTTCCTCGAATTGAAGATGGAGGCTATCAATTCAAATAAAATAGTGGGAGAATCTTTAGACTAAAATTCATATTTTAGGCTTAATCAATTCATATACTAATTAGATTTTGATTTTTCTTTTGTAATTATGGCCATCACCTTATCGCTCCAACCATGCTTACCAGCAGTGGAGATCATCAACCCACGAAAAGGTGTTGAGTTCTGAACTCTACGACATAATCTAAAGGTTAGATCAAATTCAAAGCATCGATGTGATCGATGGAGTTTTTTATTTTATTTTAAATTTTATATATAATTTTTTATGTCATAGATCCTTAATGATAGTTTAGATCTGATCTAAAGCATGTTTAGAAGATTAAAATATTTAATCTTTTATTATTTCGCTATAAAATTTTAAAAATACATGCTTCAAACTATCCATTTTTTCTTCACTCTCTTCCACCTCTTCATCTCCTCCAAAATCTATCTTCAACCTCTAAAAAGATTTTAGAGATTTGAAGAAGGGATCCAGATCATCCAAGAAGAAGGTCTTCACCGAGCTAGCACTTTGAGAAGACCGATCAAATCGTGACTTCGAGTGAACTTTCTGTAGAGA
>NC_026000.2:108811552-109021552 GCF_000442705.2 Elaeis guineensis | reverse complement strand
GTCAGGCTCATAATTAAATCCAGATAGTTTTCCTTAGATGCACCAACCAAAATCTTTTTCTAAGCCACTCTTAGGCTTATGTACAATTCAATTCAAGACTTGGATGAGCATATCTCTCAAGTTTTAATCCCAATTAAAACTTATAACAGTAAAAAATTGAATATAATTTAAAATACAAACTAAAAGCTCCTTAATGAGCAAATAAAAATATCGATTAAGCCCAAGATGAAGAGATGAGAAGTTTTTCAATCCATGCACCCTTCATGAAGATTTTGAGTTGACTCTGGCATACTAGCATCAGGTGGCATATGCCTCAAGTCAACTCTAGAAAAGTTTGAGTCAACTCTCTCAAAAAAGATGGAGAGCAGGTTTTCTAAGTACAGACCTTGAGTCAACCCCTTAAGACTTAAAGCCAACTTGAAGACAGTGAGTCGACTCCAGATCTACTCGAATCGACTCCACTGCAGCTAACAGCTCTAATAGATAGTTTTTCAGAAGCTATAATTTTGCACAGAACACCTCCAATGGCTAGTTCTTAACTCTCAATGGCTAAAAATCTATTTTTGGACATTCTAACAAGAATATATGGGTGCCAAAAGCTTTAATGAAGTAAGAGAATATAAGAGAATACAAAAAATAAGAGAAAAGTACATTGAAAGGCTAAAAATTATGTTTAAGCATTTAGTGAGTATTGAAGAAAAAAACTAAATTCCAACCATCTACTTCTTGAGCATTCAAGCCTTTTTCAAGAGGAAGATCTGTTCCTTTGTGGATGGGTGGCTACATGGTGGTCTTGTGGTCACGATAGTTTGGGCCAACTACATCAACAATAGAAGCTACACCTTACTCAAATGTCATATGCGTTGAAGTTTAATGTTGGGGGCATTATCATCTTAATTATGCATGGACATCCTACACGGTATGGGTTCTTCATATGATCAAAGATCCTTACGTAGATTGTAGGAAATATGGATCACAATGCTATACAAAGAATCTACTAAAAGGTTGAAGAGATAATAAATTCAATTTGAAAGCGGAAACAATAAATAGTATTATAAATCTTATCCAATAAGAACATAATCTACTAAAGTTTTGACTAAGAGGCTAATACAAATGACAGTGCCCTACTATGATGGACTCTGCTCTAACGATCTCTCATAACACTTTTTAGTCTGTCCCACATCTCCTGGAAAGCTTGGGATGCTGGCTCAAAAGCAACGATCTTGTTGAAGAGAGATGCAGTTGAGACTTGCACTCTTCTAGCTCTAGCTGAGTTGCATCTAAGGCCAAAAATTTTTCTTTATTATGGTGCTCCACCTTTGTTTGTTCTTTCTTCAAGAGTTGTATCTCTTGGAGAACATTGGTTAGCTTTGCTTCAAGAGAAGCGATCCAGTCCTTCCACGTATGCAATATGTCTGGGACTGATATGTACACATATGGGGCAGGCCTATTTTCTTCTTCCAAGGAAGAAATCTTGATCTCTAGCTTGTTGGTATGGTTGGTTATGGTCTACTTCCTTGGTCAAATTGGCCAATGGATGGTGAATATCATAAATTTTGGCAAACCTATATTAAGAACATCTGCCTTATCCATCGAGTGGTAGGCCGAATGCTAAAAAATATTGATGTGAGATTCATGGCCAAGCCAATAATGGAAAGTATTTAACAAAATATTATTATATACTGTGAACGGCACATGAGAAATCAAAAAGTTAAAAGGTCATGCTATTCTATTACTTTCAGTTAAAACATTTACACAAGCATAAATACAGGGTTGATTGGACTAATATGCTTAAGGTGCTCGCTTCACTCTTAACCTAGGCTAATAAATTCTTCACCATCTTTGAGCCATCGGAGCTTTAGCATAATCTAATATTTTGCCCACCACACTTCATTGTCAATTGTAGCGGAGGTAGAACTAGTGTAGTGGGCTTAGGGCTTAGGCATAGACATAGTTGATAAGAGTGAAAATGCAAAAGGGTCTACTTGGACTAACCTAAAAGATGATAAAGGCATAGGATTAGCTGAAGGCTGGTTAGAAAGATGCTGACTTGCTGATTTCGAAATCCTAAACCAAACAAACTACAAGAAAATATACCTTTGGTAAGGACAAAAATCCTTACAAAAATCCAAATATCCTTGCCAAACATTATTGATGAGAACAAAAACTCCTCATTATGTCCTAGCCTATGTGGTCATTGTCTATTCTTTTAAGTGAAGTTAAACATAGTTCTCCCCAAAAGTTAATTTGTTGGCAATGACGTTTATCGTCGTCAAAATAAAACACATCTTTGCCTAGGCCTACAAATGGATCGGGTCAGACCGGGTCCTGAGTGACCCTGATCTGATCCGATTTCTTGATCGGATCTTGATATTGGATACATACCCATCTCGATAAAAAATTGGATCGGATCGGATCGGATCCATGGCCGAATTTATTGATCCATTGGATCATTTGAGTGGGATCGGGTCCATGTATAACCCGATCCCAATCCATGAAATGCGGATCCGGTTCGGATCCAGTTCGAGTCGGATTGGGTCACCGGTTTAATTTATTTAAAACTTACCATCAGTGAATACTAATTCTAGATGACAACTAAGAAAGCCCTCTTTTCTTATATTGCTGAAGGAGCAGATTATATATTGATGGAATGGAAAGAAGGAATCCACCAAAAAAAAAAAAAGCAAGGAAGGAAGAAATTTCAAGCATTGTAGTATATGGGATTTGGAGTTTGAATGTTCTATTGGTACTGGGGTGGCCTACAAGACTACACCATTGGCTCCCATAATCTCCCACAAGTAGTAGCCTTGCTTTATCAACTTTCTCCTTTTCTCGGCCTTATAATTCGCAATCGTATCATAGCAGTCTTCTGCGCACCTGAATCATATAAATGATAGTCATTAGTTGCAGATTGGAGGAGCTTAAATGTTTGTATTTAATATCCAGAAATCATATAGAAAAAATTTTTGATGGGAATAGGAGGTAACATATTGTTGCCTCCTGATTATTATTGATCATAAAAGTATCCATGATCTACAAATGGATGGGCTTGATGGGAGCCTTTTCCAATATGACATGAATGTATTATCATTCTAACTTCTTGTGATTAATATTTTTTCTGATTTCAGTTCTTTAACACTAAACTTACCAGATCACTCGAAAATTAAATTTTTTTTATTATTATTGTTGCCTTCTAGCACTTTAGTGCTAAAAAAAATTATGACTCAAAACCAAATAAAGAAGAAATCAAAACATACGGCATCAAAATATAGAGATTGTAGGAGATAGGAACGACAAACCATAAGATCAAATTGGTCCAACCGAGGTACCCAACCTTGACAAGGTTGTCAATAGCAGTGTCCCTCAGATCTCCCATTTGGAAGAAATGAGAAAGACCTTCAAACCTCGTGCTTTGATCTCATGGTAGAGGCCGAGCATATGCTCTCGGAAGATCGAAGGGTTTGAAAAATTTTGGCTCAAGCTCAAATCCTTATTTGGGTGAGTCACTCTAACTGGATTCGGATCCTATATTTGGATCCGGATCAGTCAGATGGGTCGGGTCATATATCTTAAGATCTAAATTAACTCAAAAATCTCCACAGGTCGGGTTGGATCTAAATTCAGAAAATCCAGATCTGACCCGAAAAAAGGAACAGGTCCAGTTTTTGAACTTGACCCGGCTCCATGGGTCTTTTAAAGGGCTTTGGGTCGGGTCTAACCGAGTGGGTCAGGGTGGATCATGGATCAACCCAACCCATTTGCAGCCTTATCTTTGCCAAGAATATTTTGCTAAAAATAATTATTTATAAATATTAACATTTTGATCAAGCAGCCAAGCTAAAAACAAAATAAAAATATAATTTGTTTATAAATTGATACTATTAGCTTGAATTAGCTTCATTTATATTTTATTTGGGTGAGGATAGTCTTTGTCTAATACTACATTTTGGCATGGATAATTCTCTCACAAACTTGTAATTAACACTCTTTTGGCAACACAAATCTTTACTACAGGTCAAAGTATGGAGTTCATAATGAGGACTATTCTGGCTGAAAGTTTCCAGATGATGATGAGAACTATCTCTATTGTAATGATAATCCTTGCCTAAGATTGTGATATAGAATCTTTTGGCACAAACAAACCTTATTAAAATATAGTAGATTATGTTCTAAGCTAGAGTATCAGCAAGGATTAGCCTTAGGGGTAACAAAAAAGTCAGGTTAGATCGGGTCAAATGTAGGTTGAGAGTCAAAAGTTTGTCAACTTAAATCCAACCTATTTATCAAACATGTCAAAAATTCAAAACCCAATCTATTTATTAAATAAGTAACTTGATCTGATCCGCATAACTAACTTATTAAATAGGTCAAGTCAGATTAAACAGGTTAAATGGATTTTTAATAGCTTAAATGAATTTAAGAAGGTTAAATAGGTTAAGTGGGTTGGGTTAAATAGAACAAAAATATGTTAAATAGGTTCTAAGCAACTTAAATCTTAAATGAATTAAATAGATTAGATTATGATCTAATGAATTATTAAACATGTTAAAATAGGTTAAATGGGTCAAAGATCTAAATCTAAACTCAACTTATTTAATAAATAGTTCGAGACATGTTGACCCGTTTATGATCAAAACCTTTTTATGTCAAATTTGAAGCTACTTAAAGCGGATTGTTCATAGGTTAGATGGTGGGTCGAATCATAAATTACTACATCTAATTACCCTTGCATAAGTTTGTAACATAAAAGCTTTAATGAAGACCATCCAAGCTAGAAAATATATTATGAGTTGGATTTTTGGCAAGGACAATCCTGAGAGATTATCTTTTGTGTTTTGTTTATATACATATATGTATTAATGTACAATAACATTAAGACTTCCTTTTAATATCATATAAACCACAATTAGCATCTTAATTGCAACCCTGCTTTGAATGTTATATATAATATCATTTCAATCTCAATAATGCACCAGTCTTAAATGTCATCATTTCTATCTCAATAACAAAATAGTTTCGAACAAGCATATTTTGAACATAAGAAATAAATCCAAATGGAAATGAAATCTCTACCAAATACACATAGTCCTAATATTAAGCATAATGTATGTAAAATCACTCTAGAATGTGGAGAAAAAACCCCTAAATAATATCAAAGTCTCTAACAAAAAACTATAAGCAACACCGCATCACATCACTTCATCTTCACCTCTACTTTCATGTTCATTTTTATCCTACAAAAATTTGACAACAAACTATCAAATTCTATGGTCAACAAATTACTATCTTATTTCTATTTAAAGAAATGAATTAAGTATTAACTAGCAATAGAAGTCATTTTAAAGCAATACCTCCATTCCATAAGTCATTATAGAAGTCACTTATGCTTGGCTGAGATTGAAAAAAATAACATCCTTGGTGACATAGTTGGGGACATTTGTTGCATATCTATTCTAAATATTTGATCAAATTGTTATTGCATTCTTTATTCAAGTTGCTGCTTTATTCTTTATTGGAAAAATTTCTCCATTCAAATCCTTTCATTCTCCATTGAATTGCATAGATTTTTTTAATTTTGTTCAAGTTTTGCTATCTTTTGTTGATCTACAGATCGAGAGCTTTTTTTCTGGTAGAAGTAGATAAAACTTTCCTCATAAACCAAATATGAAGTACAAAGCCTACAACAAAGGAGGTTGTGCTAGAAAAACAAAGCAATGCCCACTACAAGAAAATAGAGATTTAGCGATTGAAAAATTGATTGTTAAAAAATAAAAATTGATTGCTAATTTATTTTGTGACCGATTTTATGATCAATTTTAATCGATTGCAAAAATCTTGATTATAAAATTTTGCAATTTTATGACTGATTTAGCAATTAAAAAATAAATTTTATGACTGATTTAGCAATTTAAATTTTATAATATTTTATTTTTTAAAATTGATTATAAAATCGATCATAAAATCGATCATTAAAATCGATCATAAAATTGATTGCTAAATTTATTAAAATATTTTTTTATTAATAAATCAATCACAAAATTAATTGTTAATTATTTTAATTTTTTTTATTAATAAGATTGATCGTAAAATCTATCGCTAATTATTTTTATTTTTTAATTAATATATCAATCATAAAATTAATTATTAATTTTATTAAAATATTTTTTATTAATAAAATTGATCATAAAATTGATCATTAATTATTTTTAATTTTTTTATGATAAAATTGATTATATATCATTTGATAAATTTATTAAAATATTTTTATTAAAAAATTGATCATGAAATCAATTGCTAATTATTTTTAATTTTTTTTATTAATAAAATCAATCATAAAATTAATTACTAATTAATTTTTTAAATTAATTTATCGATTGTTAATTATTTTTAAATTTTTTAATTAAAAAAAGTCATAATTTATTTTTATAATATTTTAATTTTCAAAATCAATCATAAAATTTTAATTTTATATTTTATATTTTTATATTATTTTTTATTATATTATTTTTATTTTTTATATTTTTAATTTTTATATTATTATTTAAAATAAAATTCGATTGGTGTGGTCCATGGAGTGAGGCGTGGACCAGTTATTGGAAATTGTGTTCTAAAATCAATCATATGACGATTGAGTTTATCCTTATATATGAATTATTAATTATTAAATAATAGTTATTTTGATATTTTTTCATCACAAAGTGACATCTTCCTTGAACTTTTGCACTATGATGAAGTTCCTAGAACTATACTAGTGTATGATAAAGAGAGAATTTATCGTATAGTTCTTAAACAAGTTCGTGATAAAATAATACATCATTACAGGATGATGACGTTTATCGAGTGAAGGTCATTGTGTGACATATGGTTGGTTGTCTTCTTAACCAAGGAGTGTGGTGACACTGGTATGGCATACAGATAAGATGTAAGGGTACATCGTCACTGAATAAGTAACTCACCTGCTGAGCATTCTGCTGTCAAGCACTGCTCATGAAACATATGGGTATAAATATCCTTCAGACCTGAGATCACGATAGTGACTTGCAAGCAACTCACTATGCTTTGGTGCCGAACTATCTAGATTTTTAATATAGTGATGGAAGGCTACTAGGTACAGTCAAGTACTTATAAAGTCTGTATATGGATCAAGATGGGATTGACCCCTCTGAATTATTGAAGTTAATGTATCACTGTATTTCAATTTAGTAAAGTCTTGACCAGGATAATCCATGAGATAGATTTGAAACATTGAAATACAATGTGGATGAAGCAATCTCGATTGACAGTTAACTTGAGACCATCCTAGAGCATCCAGGATCAAAAGGATGAATTATGCGGTAACCATAAATATAATTTTGAAATATTTTTTATGATAATTCGATCTATCTGGACATCAAAAATTATTGCTAGATGGTATCTCGATTAGTGCAGAAATTGGTTCATGTACTACTGATTTAGTATTTGAACCTATGGAGTCACGCACACAAGTCAGACAAAGTAGGAAGAAATTGATCTATGTTTATATGTCCCATCTGAAAGTACTTGACTTGATTGAATATATAAGCTAACTTGATTGAAAATTGAGTTATGGGTCAAACAGGATTGAAGAGTTGACTATGTCTAGCTAGCACTACACATGAGGTTCAGGTTCAATTTCGGAGATGAACAATTTCTATCTATGATCCATAGAACATATGAAAGATTGAATTTAAATACTAATTAATTTTAGATTAGATCTGAATTAATTAGACTTAAATAGATTCAAAATTCAAGTTAGACTTGGTATAAAAGTCTTAAAGAGTTGAGGATTGACAGTCTTTCGAAATTATTTCGAACCAGCTTCGAATTGGATTCGAATCGAATTTGTTTTGGATGAGATATGAGTATTCTTACTTGCACTAGGAATACCCACTCATGAAGTATGATCAAAAATTGATTTGGTACTTATTTGAGGCATCCCAAGTGGGTGTGGGAGTGGGTGCAAAGTGGATGTCATAAGTGATGGCAATTATATCTCATGTAGGAGTCCTTTCATCAGTATTGGATCAATTCAAATCAGATTTTAATAAAGAGTCCTCCTCTTATTGGGTCATGAGAATCATCTATAAATAGAGAGGATCTCTACCTATGGATGAAAGAAGAGAATAGAATAGCAAACAATTCAAATTGAGAGAAGAGAAAAAGAGAGAGAGACAGGCGTGTGAAGAGAGAGGTCCTTCATCTTCTACATCTCTCCCTTTGTTGCTGCCTCCTCTCCTTGGGCATGAATCCTTCTTGGATATCCCACCTGCTGGTGTGAAGTGTCACACCATCACATCTCATTCCTCAATTGATTGAGTTGCGAAGCCAATTGGATTGAAGTTCATCCTGCTTTCTTGCGGCGTCTGATGTGTATGTGAAGTAGAGGGTCTGCATATCCAAGTCTCCGTGAAGATTTATATCAGATAATTTGAGATTTGATCCCTGATTCTACTATAATTCAGGTAAAAATTTGATCCTTAAATAAATAGAATATTAAAAAAAAAATTTAGATGCAACCTGGGCATTTTGGAGGGAAATTGTTTCCTTCCCTTCACCAGTGACCAGTTCTCCTTGATTTCTCATGGTCCACTATGGATTGAGGGTATTTCCCATCCATTTTTTATGGCTTACAGTGAGAGAAGGCTATCACGGAGGGCCGATGAGGGGAGGTTGTCGTCAGTGATCATCTGGGAGGGGAGCCATCGCGGGCCAGTCAATGTGGGGAGGTTAGAGGGGAGGGGGGCCGTCGCAAGCATGTTGGAATTTTGTGTGAGTGCATGCATATGTGTTTTAATTTTTTTTTTTCTAAATAACATAGTAAAATTAGAGATTAAAACATCTTTCAATCTGGAACATGCATACATAAAACAAAGAATACAGGAATCTACTTCATATGCTAAAATTGAATATATGCTGATTTTATGCTAAAATTGAACATGTGATCAAATCACATACCTAATTCGCTTGTTCTTTCTTTGAATCTGGATCTAAAAGAAGGTAGGTTCTCTTTTAGCCACACAAGTATCTGACTTCTATGGATATCTACTTAAGATCAGTCTGGAATAGCCCTCTTTAATGTTGATTGTTCTTAGATCTTTTTTCTCTATGAACAATCACCCTGCGAATCTGAACGAAGCATGGATCGCGATCAACTTTTTGATCCTTTCTTTGATCTTTTGCTTCTCTTCTTTTCTTTGTCTCCTTCCATTGATTTTGTAGCAATCAAGCTCTGAAAATCAGCAACCAAGAGGGATGCCCAACCTCTTTTGGGCATTAGAAGATGGAGACACCCAACAATGCTTGGGCATTGAAACCAAGAGGGAGGAGAGAGGGAGGCGTGGGGGGCTGATAGGAGGCTTGGAGCTTGCTGAAAATCTAATGCTAAGACCCTTAGAAAAGGATTTTTTAAACAGAAGAAAGGTTTGAATCCTATTCAAAACCATATCAGCCCCATAGTATGAGTCCTAATCGCATTATGACTCCTTGTATGCCTTTATCTTTGACCACACCTAGGAGAACTAAGGGGGTGCTAGGGCTATCTCTCACATGCCTCATAAGGAAGAGGATGAGCCCCTCCTTGTCCATCATGCCACCAAACAAGTGGGTGCACCCACACTTGATCAAATCAAGTGGCGCCCCACTAATTTCAATCAAGAAATTGGCTAGGGGTTTGAACCACTAATTCAAATGATCCAAAACCCTAAGCACCCAACAATTGAAGCCTAATAAATTTAACTCATTAGATTCTTAGCAAGTAATTAACTTAAATTAGTTTTTATCAAATAAGAAATTCAAGTTAAGAGAGGAATTGGGTACAACTTTGTGGTAGCAAGGTTACCCTAAATCCAATAGAATTTCTCCAAACTCAATTGAGACTTTATAAGTTTAATTACTTAATCCAAGTCTAATCCCTTTATTGTGTGACCCCATAGGTTTAATTCTGTCTAATATGAGATATACCATGATCTCTATCATAATATCATTGAAACTCTTTTCAATAGATTGGAATGATTCTATTCTAACTCAACAAAGATTATTGATCCTGAACAAGCCTAGTAAGCTCTCATAATCTACCAATGATACTTAGCAGTATGTAGTGGTAATCCAGTAGAATTGAAAAAAATCTCAAGATGTAGTTTCTGTGTCATTCAGACCCTTTATCATGAGTCCCGATTAGATGATAGGTCATGGATAAATCATAAAATCTCATCATCAGTCATATGATAGATTCGATTAACTTAAGTCCAATTATGATTCTCATAAAATTTTTTTTTCATCAATCACACTGCTGTGGCCATAGACTCATAGACTTAGTATTGAAAAATATGTCCTAAAGCCAATCATCTAGGTTGTAGATGATTGTATTCCATATAAGTATATGACTTATAAAATAATAAATATTATCTGGCAGATTCATCATAAGGAATATATCTTCCAAAATAGAACTCATATATTATGATGAAGTCTTTAGAAGTACTACTAAAATGATGAAAGAGGATTTATCATGTGGTTCTTAAATCCTGTTCATGATTAAATGATACAATTGTCACAAGGATAATAATTGTATCGAGTATAAATCATTGTATGCCATATTAGTTGGTTGTCCTCTTAACCAAGATGATGGTGATATGGGTATGGCATACGGGTGATATGTAGGAGTATATTTTACTGAGCATGATCACTTTCGGAACACTCTACTGTCAAAGACTGCTCTGACGGGATATGGGTATATGTGTCCTTCGGATCTGAGGCTATCTCGGTGACTTGCAAGCAACTCACTGTGCTTTGGTGCCGACTATCCAAATTTTTAATTCGATGATGGAGGTTTTTGGGTACAGTCAAGTACTTGTGAAGTCTAAGTGCGAGTCAAAATGGGATTGACTGCTCCAAGTAAAATTAGAGATGATGCATCATTGTATTTCAATTCAGCAAAATTTTGACTAAAGTAATCATAGTGAGGAGTCACAAGATTTTTAAGGTTGAGACACAATGTGGACCACTTTTCTTGAGTTGACAGTTTAACCCAATTTGAGCATCAAGTGTCAAAGGGATGAATTATATGGCAACTATATCCACATGGGTTCTAGAGTGTTGCTGACATACATTTGGCCTATCCGAACGTCGGATTCTATTGCTAGATGGTTATATCGATTAGTACAGAAATTATTCTTGTGCTACTGACTTAGATTCGAACCTATGGGGTCACACACATAGAAGTACCTATCTAATCAAATGGCTGATCGACGATTATAAATCATTGGAGGATTTAATTATCAATTTAATTAATGATTAATCCTATGCAAAAGTTGTAATAAATATTTACTAATGATTAGTAAATTAGAGAAATAATTAATTGACAATATGATTATTAATTAGCTTAATTTGATTGAGCAATAAGGATTGGATTAGATCTAATTGAATTGGATTCAATTAGATTGGATTTGGATTGATTGGATGCATCTCTATTGAATAATAGGGCATGTTCCAATTGATTTCAGAGATGCATGAATATGATTCAATTATTTTTATATAGGCTTTGAATTGATTGGAAGCAGCCCTATTGTATAATAGAGCTTGTTCTAATTGATTTCATGGATCCAAAATCAAGTTAATGGGATTAATTAGATATAAGCTTTGATTGGATCTAACCCTATTGGATAATAGATTTGATTGGATCAAGCCCTATTATCAAATAGCTTTTCTGATCACAATCAAGAATCATTTTCTGGATCAATGAGATTTTAATCTAACTAATTATAAATTCAATTGAGCCTAATAATTAGGCTAGGATCCAATTAGTTAGTTGGTTATAACTAATTCTTAAGTTAGTTAGGATTGGATTCAAGAATTAGTTAGAATTTGACCAAGATCTTGAATCATATTTGGAATAGGACTAAACCCAAACCAAGCCACCCCATGTGATAATTAATTCCTCATGCCCTACTCTCTTTACCGTGAGAACTCTCCATGCCCCAAAGGATGTTGCACCATCTTCTTTCTTCCATGAAGAAAAGAAGGTATGCCCCTCCCCTTATTGTCGCCCAAAAAAGAAGAAGAAGGTGAGGGGCGTCCAACTCTTGGACGCCCCACAACCCCATGTGCATCTCTCCTATTCTTCTCCCTTCTTGAAAAAAATTTGTGAGAGTTTCTTGCTGATTTTTAGGCATAAAAAAGAAGCTTATCTGCTAGTTATACAGCAAAAAAATTAGAGAAAAAAAATTCTTTCTAAAGAGAGAAAGATCAAGGAAGAAGAAGGGTCTTCTTTCTTGTGCGCAGCTTTGAAGAAGAAGGAGTTTTTTTTTTAATTTTTTTTTATTTTTTTAAGATAAAAATTAAATTAGATCTGATTTTTAATATATAAATTTAGAAGAGAAATATCAAAAAAAAAATTAGTTGGAGTTTGGGGCTATCTAGAGTTCAAGATCAAGAAAGAAGTTGGATCTTCTTTCTTGTGCGCAACCTTGAAGAAGAAGGAGATCTTCTTTCAATTTTTTTTTAAATTTTTTTAAGATAAAAATTAGATTAGATTTAATTTTTTATATAAAAATTTGAAGAAAAAATATCAAAAAAATCTGATTGGGCGTTTGAGGCTTCTTGGAGTTCTAGATCAAGAAGAAAAAGGGAGAAGAAGAGAGAAGAACGGTTCTTCTCTTGGATCCCTCTTTTGGATTTTTTTTTTGAACTTAAGATTTTATATAATTTTAATATAAAAAATCAGATTAGATCTAATTTTTATCATAAAAAATTAAGGACGTGAAAGGAAGAGAGAAAGGTTCTCTTTTATACGTGAAAAATTTAGAAGAAATGATTCTTCTCTTGATCTCTATTATAAAGATCAGATGCATGGATTCAGGAAGAAAAGGAGAGGGTCTCCTTATTCTTCATCTCTATTATATTTCTCTCAAATCAGTCAAAGGATGGTATTTTCGCGAGCTAGCACTCCTGGAGAGATCGATCAGCATGAGAACTTCGTGTTGATACCCATAGAGGTCGGACACGTGAGGTTGCCAAGCATCATGAAGAACTATCTATCATGAATTTTGGATACGGTGATCTGCTATCTGCACTCAGATATAAAGTTTTGAATTCAATTAATATTTAGATATGATCTAAATATAAATTAAAAATTTTTTGTACTTGCTCAATTTTAGATTTTAAATGTGTATACATGCATATTAGTTTATGTCATAGATCTTGTATGGTGATTTATATTTGATCTATACATGCATTATAGATTAAATTATTTAATCTATATATATTCAGCTATAAAATTTTTGAAAATACATGCACATCACCCACCACGCTTCTCTTCAAATAGTAGCAGAGCCAGGTTCATTATGACATAAACATATATGCATGTAGAGTTGAAATTTAGATTTAGCAATGTATGAGATATATTATGATCTGATTTTAGGTATGATTCAATATAAAATCAGATCTAATATAATTTAGATTGGATCTAAATTTTTGCATATATGATATGTGAATTAAATTAGATGTTCTGAGTAGTAAAATATTCAGAATGGGTAATCACCAGACCATCCGATCATAGGAGCAAGTAAGGTTACATGACCCACTCTTCTCATTCAATAGGATGCTCTTCATGACGTGTAGGGATGCCACTGTGAGGTCCCATAAAGAAGAAAGCAAAAAGAGAAAACTTATTTTCTTATAAAATTCTAGATCTTGAAATTCTAGGTGTTGTTGTATGTGATATAAGTTATGAAGAAACTAGTTATATCTAATCTTGATTAATCAAAATTACTTTGATTAAAAATCATGAAAATTTAGATTTGATCTACAAGATTTTATGATCTAATGTAAAAGATTTACATAAGAAATTATTTCATAATCTTAACCCATGTTGATGCTATACTTAATTAAGAATTAAGAAATATATTTTAGATCTAGAATTATGATTAAAGATCTAATGACATTGCCTAAACCATGGAGCATGGGTTAGCTCAAATCAGATCCTTTTAATTGGGTTAGACCTAAGGTTAGAATCAAAGACTTAATAGACTAGAAAGAGTAGCTGATCCAATCTAACCAATAATTGATTTAGATTAGATCAAGAATATTTTAAAAAATAAATAATAATAATAATAATAATAATAATAATAATAATAGTTGTAATTGATTGAGTCCATATCTTTGATCAAATCAAATAGATTTGGATTGATGCTCAAAGGTTGAGCCCAAGTCATTAGGATGATTAGATCATTAGGTGACTCGAGTTGACCCATGTTGTTAAGGTTAATCAGTATGATTGATTTAGGTGCCCTAGACCGACTTATCTCTAATCCTTCTCATGATTTGTTAAAGTCAGTGAGAGGATCTACGACATGCTGATTGGACCCACTAGTCACTAGTCCTTTTCATGACTTAATGAAGTCAGTGGGAAGATTATGACTTGTAGGTCGACTGATGTCCTCTAAAATATATTAACTAAATTCTCTAAATTATTAGGTCCATAAAATGAGCTAGTTATAGGGATAATTAGATCATAGCCTTCCATTAAGGTACATGATAATGAGTCTAATATTCCAAATATGCATTGGAGGTGCCACACGCTTGGTGCCTATTACATATTGAAATTATCATCCATTATATGACCATCTTGTTGTACCTTCAAATCAATATTCAGGTTGGTCGAGCCACACTCAGACCTGAACATCCATTTTATTAGATGCACTTGATGTTGTCATATTAATAATTAGACCTAATCAGAATTTTTAGTGGAGACGCCACACGCCTGCTGAAGGGATGCCTGGGGCAAAATCTGATTGCTAGAAATTGTTTGAAAAAATAATTGGTTATGAACCTACCCTAGATGTACTAGGGTTGGTCGAGTCACACTCGGGCCTGAATGCAGTCTGTGTGGATTCTAGCACCCGCTAAGGAATTAAAGTAATTCCTTGGATTGGAGGTAGAGGCTACCAATTCGTATAAAATAATGAAAAAATTTTTAGACTAAAGTTCAAGTCTTTAGGCTTAAAATAATTCACATACGAATAGGTTAATTATTCTCTTTTCAGAAATGGCTAGAACATTATCGCTCTATTCATTATTAGATAGTGATAATATTATCAGACCTGACTTCGATAGCCAGTATCGAAAGTTGAATATAGTTTTTGAAAAAATTAATCAAGAAGTCTCAGACTAATCAAACAGGCTTAAAAGAGAAATCAGCAAATGATTGCTGGTCAAGATAGTTATATGATAATTCTTTGAAGTTTCTCTATTAGTAATCCTACTATCAGGGTATAGGATACCGACAGTATAAGTCATATTTGCAAATAGTTGCAAAAGACTTCAGAATAGTAGAAGGTTTAAAAACGACAAGAAACTTCTGAATGTAAGATATGAAAGTCTGTTCCAGTCTTAACATTAGGAATCATTGAGCTTGTTCTCAATTCCGAAGATGTCATTTTAAGTGATTATCAGTATTGTCCAATCTTATTGATGGTGTCAATAAGTATGATTGTTGTAATATCATTGTGAATGATACTACAATAATGAGTGGATAATTAAAAATTTTATAAATTCAGTACCATAGCCTGTTAGTATAGTGTACATGTTTGACTAGCATCCTAGATTAGATAATATCACTAAAGCCTACTTTTGGCATAGTTGATTTAGTCACTTTTTATTGAAAAGGATGAATGAGCTAGCGATGTTCTGAGTTTGATACATATTGATGTATTTGCATTCATGAACTTAAGTGCCAAAAGAGGGCTTACTATATTAAAATCTCTGATGATCTATCTTGACATGGGTGCATCTTGCTTATGAAGCACAAATCTGAGTCGATTGAAATGTTCAAATGATTCCGTAATGAAGTAGAAAAATGAATTGCAAAGAGTATTAAAATTCATCAGTTTGACTGATGAAGTGAATACCTATACAGTAAATTTTGATATATCTTGGAGAAAATTAGATTCTCTCTTAATGGACCTCTCCTGGGACATCACTATTTAAAAGGATGTTTGAAAAGAGAAATTGAACCTTGTTAGGTATGGTTCGGTCTACTATGGGATTTGCTGGTCTGTTTGAGGTTATATTTTAGAGACTACTGATATATGCTCGAGAATGTTTCGAGTAAATCAATCATCAAAACTCCATATGAGATATGGACTTGAGTAATTTGATACTTTCTTACCTTAGGTTTGGGGTGTTGAACTTATGTGAAATGTTCACTAACCGACGAGCTTGGATCTTGATCTGATAAAATTATTTTAGGAATATTTCTTCTACCTTCATGATGGATATGAGATATTCATGAATCTTAAGGCATTCTTTTTAGAAAAAAATTTTTTGGTGAAGGAACTAATACCATTAAGAGCAATCTTGGTGAAGCTTGATAGGTAGAGGAACCAACTCTGACACAAATCCAATAGAACTGAAGTTGATTAGATCAAATCTGGAGCCTGATGTCAAGGCATCCTTGAGTAAATATGATAGAGTACCGTATCAGTTGAATAAATACTTTGGTTTCTAGGTTCGAGATGGAGATTTGAATACAAGGATCTAACCTTGAGAAGTTGCTTGGAGTCATTAAATCTAAAATGAGATCCATGAAGATCAACGATATATGGACATTCATTGATTCACCTAAAGGGGTAAGACCCATAGGGTATGAGTATATTTTAGATGGATTAGAGATACAGACGGAAAGATGGAGACCTATTAATTCTGTCCGATTGCCAAAGAATTTTATTAAAGTTATAGTGTTGACTATAATGAGAAGTTTTTCTTGTGGCAATCTTCAAGTCTATTCAGATTAAATCAAGCTTCTCAAAGTTGGAATATACGTTTTGAACATATAGTTTCATTGAGAATGAAATAGAATTCTGTATGTATAAATAGGCTAATAGTTCTGTAAAAGTATTCTTTGTATTGTTTGGATGAAATTCTCTTAATCAGGAATGACATTCCTACATTGCAGGAAATAAAAACTTGGTTATCATCTCCGTTCTCCATAAAAGTTTGGAAGGTTATTAGAACCATCTTTAAGTATTTGTGAAGTCTTAAAGACCAATGGCTTGTTTATGGAGAGTCTGACTTAAAACTTATAGAATATTGATTTCAGTTTTTAGTCGGATCGAAATGACAAAGTTGTGTCAGATTGTGTTTTTATCCTAAAAGGGGAGCGACATGCTGGATAGTCAGTAGCAAATTTTATTTGCGATACGGAGTTCTTTGCGGTATTTGATGCTAGTAAAGAAGTGATTTGGTTATGAAAGTTTATCAGCGAGCATGGAGTGGCACCCTCTATTGATAGTCTAGTCTTTCTGTATTGACAGTAGTACTGGAGCCATAGCTCAAACTAAAGAACCAATGATCAATCTAAAAATCAAACACCTTCTGCATTGCAATTAACTTGTTCGATAAGATCAAAATAAAGTTGACCTTAAGAAGATCGACCGAAAGGAGAACTTGACCGACCCATTGACTAGAGCAATCGGATCTAAAGAGTTCAATGATTTAAAATGAAAGATGGATATTGATACTGATTTGATTGATTTTAGTCCAAATGGAAGTTATTGAAAAATGTGTCCTCAAGCCAATCATTTAGGTTGTAGATGATTGTGTTCCATATGAGTATATGAATTATAAAATAATAAATATTATCTGACAGATTCATCATAAAAAAATATATCTTTCAAAATAGAACTCATATGTTATGATGAAGTCCTTAGAACTACTACCAAAATGATAAAAGAGGATTTATCATATGGTTCTTAAATCTTGCTCATGATCAAATGATACAATTGTCACATGAATGATAATTGTATCGAATATAGGTCATTGTATGCCATATTAGTTGGTTGTCCTCTTAACCAAGATATGTGGTGACACGGGTATGGCATATAGATGATATGTAGGAGTATATTTCACTGAGTGTGACCACTTTCAGAGCACTCTACTGTCAAGGGCTGCTTGATGGGATATAGGTATATGTGTCTCTTGGACCTGAGGCTATCTTGGTGACTTGCAAACAACTCACTGTGCTTTGATGTCAGACTATCCAAATTTCTAATTCAGTGATGGAATGTTTCTGGGTATAGTCAAGTACTTGTAAAGTCTGAGTGCGAGTCAAAATGAGATTGACCGCTCCAAGTAAAATTAGAGATGATGCATCATTATGTTTCAATTCAGCAAAACTTTGGCCAAAGTAATCCTAGTGAGGAGTCATAAGATTTTTAAGGTTGAGACACAATGTGGATCACTTTTCTTAGGTTGACAGTTTAACCCAAAGTCATCTTTGAGCATCGAGTGTCAAAGGGATGAATTATTTGGTAACTATATCCATATGGATTCTAGAGTGTTGTTCGACATATATTCGGCCTATCCGGACGTTGGGTCTCATTGCTAGATGGTTACATCGATTAGTACAGAAATTATTCTTGTACTATCAACTTAGATTCGAATCTATGGGATAACACATATAGAAGTACCTGTCTGATCAAATGGCTGATCGACGATTATGAATCATTGAAGGTTTTAATTATCAATTTGATTGATGATTAATTTTATACAAAGGTTGCAATAAATATTTACTAATAGTTAGTAAATTAGAGAAATAATTAATTGACAATATGATTATTAATTGGCTCAATTTGATTGAGCAATGAGGATTGGATTAGATCTAATTGAATTGGATTCAATTAGATTGGTTTTAGATTGATTGGATGCATCCCTATTGAATAATAGGGCTTGTTTCAATTGATTTCAAGGATGCATGAATATGATTCAATTATTTTTATATAGGCTTTGGATTGATTGGATACATCCCTATTGTATAATAGAGTTTGTTCCAATTGATCTCAGAGATCCAAAATCAAGTTAATGGGATTAGTTTGATATAGGCTTTAATTGGATCTAACCCTATTGGATAATAAGCTTGATTGGATCAAGCCCTATTATCAAATAGCTTCCCTAATCGCAATCAAGAATCATTCCTTGGATCAATGGGGTTTTAATCTAACTAATTATAAATTCAATTGGGGTCTAATAAATAGGCTAGGATCCAATTAGTTAGTTGGTTATAACTAATTCCTAAGTTAGTTAGGATTGGGTCTAAGAATTAGTTAAAATTTGATCAAGATCTTGAATCCTATTTGGAATAGGACTAAACCCAAACCAAGCCACCCCATGTGATAATTAATTTCTCACACCCTACTCTCTTTACTGTGAGAACTCTCCATGCCCCAAAGGATGCTGTGCCGTCTTCTTTCTTTTATGAGAAAAGAAGGTACGCCCCTCCCCTTGTTGTCGCCCAAAAAAGTAAAAGAAGGTGAGGGGCGTCCAAGAGTTGGATGCCCCACAACTCTATGTACATCTCTCCTATTCTCCTTCCTTCTTGAAAGGATTTTGTGAGAGTTTCTTACTAATTTTTGGGAATCAAAAAGAGGCTTATCTACTGGTTATATAGGAAAAAAATTGGAGAAGAAAAGTTCTTTCCAAAGAGAGAAAGATCAAGGAAGAAGAAGGGTCTTCTTTCTTGTACGCAGCCTTGAAGAAGGAGTTCTTCTTCTATTTTTTTTTTTTTTTTCAAGATTAAAATTATATTAGATCTAATTTTTAATATATATATTTAGAAGAGAAATATCAAAAAAAAATTGGTTGGGATTTGGGGCTATCTAGAGTTATAGATCAAGAAAGAAGATGGATCTTTTTTCTTATGCGCAGCCTTAAAGAAGAAGGAGTTCTTCTTTTAGATTTTTTTTTAATTTTTTTCAAGATAAAAATCAAATTAAATCTAATTTTTTATATGAATATTTAAAGAAAAATATCAAAAAAATCTGGGTGGACATTTGAGGCTTCCTGGAGTTTTAGATCAAGAAGAAAAAGGGAGAAGAAGAGAGAAGAACGGTTCTTCTCTTGGATCCTTCTTTTGGATTTTCTTTTAGAATTTAAGATTTTATATAATTTTTAGTATTAAAAATTAGATTTGATTTGATTTTTATCATAAAAAATTAGAAAAAATTTTTTTTCTTAAAGGTGTGAAAGGAAGAGAGAAAGGTTCTCTCTTATGCGTGAGAAATTGAGAAGAAAGAATTTTTCTCTTGATCTCTATTGTAGAGATCAGATGCATAGATCCAAGAAAAAAAAGAGAGGGTCTCTTTATTCTTCATCTACATCATATTCCTCTCAAATCAGCCAAAAGATGGTATTTTCATGAGCTAGCACTCCTAGAGAGATCGATCAGCATGAAGACTTCATGCGGATACCCGTAGAGGCTGGACGCGTGTGCGGCTGCCAAGCATCATGAAGAACTATCTACCATGAATTTTAGATATGATAATCTGCTACCCATACTTAGATATAAAGTTTTAAGTTCAATTAATATTTAGATATGATCTAAATATAAATAAAAATATCTATACTTGCTGAATTTTAGATTTCAGATGTATATACATGCATATTAGTTTATGTCATAGATCTTGTATGGTGATTTAGATTTAATCTATGCATGTATTATAGATTAAATTATTTAATCTATGTATATTCAACTGTAAAATTTTGGAAAACGCATGCACATCACCCACCAGCTTTCCTTCACTTAGCCTCTTAAATCTCATAGGACTTCTCCTCTCTATCAAGATCGATAGATTCTATCTAGATGTGTATCCTACTCCTACAGTGGACCAACTATCACTAACATCTACTATAAGGACTCAATGAGGTCATATTATATGTCATTCAAACTCCAGCAATCTCACTATGAGCAATTGTGCCATCACAGGTCAAAAGACCATTCACACAACTACATCGAGATGATCACTAATGATTGAGTAGAAATCTAAGTGATCTCTCGTATGGTCATGCTCTGTATTAGTTATTCTCTAACAACTATCCGCACTTATCATTCAGTATCTTTGTACTGTAGACTTGAGACTCATCTATCTCGAAAGAAGTGATCTGTATAGCGATCTATCTAGATCGATCACGTCCTCATGATGATACTATGATCAAAAGTATTTAAGAATTAATTATACATACCTCTAATTCTCAATAACTTGAGAATATATATCGTAACTATTAATTTCATGGATGATTCAAGAAAATATCACACTTGAATGAAAATAAACTTACCCTTTTATTGATTAAATCAATATTATAAGTATAAAATTGTATCCTATAGTTATTATAATATGTCAGCCATATTGGCTTCTAAGACATATATCCAATAATCTTTCACTTGGACTAAAGCCAATTGGCCACTAATCTAAATCACATCTTCTCAAGGTGGACTTCCATCTTAGGCTGGCTCAATTATTTTATCAGCGTATCTATCACATTATTCATAGAGTCTACTCTTCGTACATTGACATATTTTTTTTCATTGTAGTCGCATATAATGTGGAACCACTGCTCGATATGCTTTGATTTCTGATGAGACTTCGGCTCCTTAGCAAGTGCTATGGCTCTATTATTGTTGTAATATTATGATACGGTATCTGATGTCATTATCTCAAACTCTGCGATGAACTTTTTGAACCAGAAGCCTTTCTTTACGGCATCCAAAGCAGTGACATACTCAGCTTCTGGGGTCGAATCCACTATGATGGGTTGCTTGGAACTCTTCCAACTGACTGCGCCACCATTGTGTATGAATACACATCTTGATGTAGACTTTTTATCATCAAGATCAGATATGAAGTCTGAATCAGTATAACTCTCGACTCGTAACTCAGATCCTCCTTCAAAGATCAAGAATAAATCTTTAGTTCTTCTCAAATACTTAAAGATGTTCTTTACAGCTATCTAGTACTCCTTGTCTAGATTTGACTGATACCTGCTCGTGACATTCACAGCAAGGGTAATATCAGGTCGAGTATATAGCATGGTATATATAAGGCTTCTATGGTTGATGCATAAGAAATCTTACTCATGCATTGAACCTTCTCGATGTGACCGGACACATCATCTTGGAAAGACGAATACCATGCCTAAGAGGTAAAAGTCCTCTTTCAGAATTTTTTATATTGAACCTCTTCAGCATTTTCTCTATGTACAACTTTCATGATAGGCCTAGCATCTTTTTAGATCCATCCCTATAGATCTTTATTTTGAGAATATAGGATGCTTCTCTTAGGTCTTTCATGGAGAATTCCTTAGACAATCATCTTTTGACCAAGGTCAGTATGGGAATATCATTTTCAATAAGGAGAATATCATCCACATACAATGCGAGGAATGTTATTACGCTCTCACTGACTCTTTTGTATACACAAGGTTCTTCTTTATTTTTAATGAAACCAAACGATTTGATTGCATCATCAAAATGAAGATTCCAACTCTAAGAAGCTTGCTTTAGTCCATATATGGATCTTTGCAGCTTGTAGACTCGATGATCACCATCATCGGATGTGAAACCCAAAGACTTCTTCATATAGATATCTTCTTTAAGATATCCATTCAAGAAAAATTTTTTACATCTATCTGCCATATCTCATAATCATAGTAGACTACAACAGCAAGTAGAGTATGGATAGATTTTAGCATGGCTATAGACGAGAAGATTTTTTGATAGTCAATGCTTTCACACTGACTATAATCTTTTGCTATGAGCCTAACTTTATAGGTCTCTACTTTACCATCTATATCTATTTTTCTTTTATAGATCCATTTACATCTAAAAGGTACTATATCCTCAGTGGATCCACTAAAGTCCATACTTGATTTGAGTACATTGAGTCAATTTCTGACTTCATTACATCTAACCATTTCTTAAAATTGATGTCAGACATCATCTCGTCAAAGGTATTAGGATCATCTCCATGATTCTTATCTCCCATAAGGAATATTTTCTCTACTTCCTCCGTAAACATACCTATATACCTTTCAGGAGGGTGGAAGACCCTACTAGACTACAAGATGGTGGAGGAATATCAACTACTGGCTCATGAATAATGGATTTCCGAAGATCTATAGCTTGTTGCTCTTTAGAGATCTTCTCTTCAAGCTCAATTAATCTTCCACTACCTCCTTTCTTGATAAACTAATTTTTTAGAAATTTGATGTTATGACTTACAATCACATTGTGATCTTGTGGAAGATAAAAATAGTACCTTATGATTTCTTTCGGATACCCTATAAAACAAGATAGCTATAACAAATCTATTCTATAATTTATCAGTCATCTATTTTCTGACATAGATTGGACATCCTCAAGTCTTAAGATAACATAGACTTGACTTCTTATCATGCCATATCTCATATAGTATGGTAGAAACAAATTTTGATGGAATCCTATTCAATAAATATATTATAGTGAATAAGACATGTCCCCAAAGATATAAGGATAAATTAGTGAAGCTTATCATAGACCTGACCATATCTATTAGGGTCCTATTCTTTCTTTTGAATACCCCATTGAGTTGAGGTATTCTTGGAAGAGTCCATTGAGAGACTATGTTGTTGTCCTTAAGATATCTCAAAAATTTTAGACTAAGGTATTCACTTCCTCGATCAGATCGAAGAATCTTAATGAATTTATCTATTTATTTCTTTACTTTATTTCTGAATTCTTTAAACTTTTCAAAGGCTTCAGATTTGTGTCTTATTAGAAATACATATGTGTACCATGATAGATCATGGTAAAGGTGATGAAGTAGCTATAACCATCCCTGATCTACACATCAAATGGCCCACATACATCAGTGTGTACCCAGGCAAATAGCTCAGTAGCCCTTTCCCCATGTCCTACAAAGAGTAACTTGATCATTTTTTTTTCGAAGATAAGATTTACAAGTTGGGTACGACTCAGAACCAAAAGAGTCAAGGATCCCATCTTTTTTTAGTTTGTTTATTCTATCCTCTCCAATATAGCCTAGTCTATGATGCCACAAGTATTTCTAGTTAATTTTATCTTTGGATCTCTTTTGATCTATGGCACTCACTACTTGCTCATTTATATTTACATTCGCATCAACATGCAAGGGATAAAAACTATCAATTAAAAGACTACATGCAATCAATTTATTTTATAAATAAATGAAATAAAATTTTTATTGAAATTAAAATCAAAACCATCCTGTGTTAGCATAGATACGGAAATCAAATTTTGACTAGCTATATGTATAAAATAATAGTCTTTTAAATCTAATCTACATCCTGATGATAATCGAAGAGGATAAATGTCAATAATTTCTGCAGTAACTTTTGCTCTATTGTCGATCGAAAGGATCATGTCACCTTCCTTCAATCTTCTATTTTTTATTAGATCTTATATTAAAATACATATATGAGCACTAGAATCAGAGTCCAATACCCAACTAAAAGTAGAAGAAATCATTAGATTAAATTTAATTACAAGCATATTTGATATACCTTCCGAAGCTATGTCATCCTTCTTGGTCTTCAGACTTTTCAGGTAGAGTAGACAGTTCCTCCTCCAATGGCCATCAGCTTCACAGTGAAAATACTTTTCTTTTGCTGCAGCCTTCTTCAAAATATCCTGCTTTGGCTTGTTCTCCTTCTTCTGCTTCTTTGTGGCTTTATTCTTCTTCTTCCAACTAGACGTTCTTTTAGATGAAGAAGACTGCTCCACAGTAAGAACAGTATCCCTTGAACTTTTTAAGGTTTTCTCAGCAGTGACCAACATATTGACCAGTTTGGATATAGTGCAATCCAATTTGTTCATATGAAAATTTATAATAAATTAACTATATGAACTTGTAAGAAATTGGAAGATCAAATTCACTTGCAATTTCTTTTGCATATTAAGCCCGAGCTTCTTAAGCTCCTCAAGGACTTTGATTACTGTCATATAGTGCTTATAGACCAACTGTCCTTCGTACATCTTCATATTGAAGAGTCTCTTGAATACTTCGAAGCATGCAATGCGGCTCTGCTCACCATACAACTCTTGTAGGTAAGTGATCATAGCCCTGATAGTGGGCATATGCTCATGCTGGTTTTGCAACTTATTTGACATAGAAGTCAACACATAGCACTTAACCTGACTATCTTCATCTGTTCATTTATCAAATACTGTTCTATGCTTAGCATTGGGATGGTTTGGTAACACTGGAAGGTCTTGGTCAAGTACATATCCTAATTTTTTAGAAATCAAAACAATCTTGAGATTTCTTAGCTAGTTTTTGAAGTTGGCTTCGATCAAACAATTAGATTCAAGGATGCGGGCTAGAGGATTTGAAGCTGATATGATTTAACTGCAAGAGTAGAGATTCAAGTTAGATTTTTATACTTAAAATTTTATATTTACTCTAAGAACTTTAAGAAGCAAACAAAACTCTCACTATTTTTTCGGATCCCTATACTTCCTAGGTGGGAAGAGAAATTTCTAATGCGATAACTGGATCTCTAGTGGGTACTGCGGTCCCACCAATACTGTGCACCTCATCTGACAGATATTGATAACACACACACCAGTGCATGGACAACTCCTTATCCAGATACTTCTTTAAGTATGTTGTAGCTACTTAGTCTCTAAGTCATACTGGCTCACTTGATAGATATTGATCATACTCTTTAATTAAGCCCGACTCACCATTCACAAGCAGGTATAAGACCATCATTGGATCCCTCACCTAACAGATATTGGGCCCAACTCCATTCTTTCCCTGGAATAACTCTTTACTAGTAGAGTGGTTGCGTATTTTCAGTGCAACTGAATCATTATGACCAGTCACGAACAATCAACACTAATAGCACGTCCGTATATCTATAATGGTGGAAGACCTCTAGACTTAATATTTATGAGGAGGTTAAGATTTAGATCTTATCTAATCAATCATCATATGATTGATCTAATTGGCATGGGCTAAACCAAATTATCAAACAACCATATTTAAGACTTAATCTTTCAAATTGGCCAGATAAGTTGAGATCAGTGGGGGTCCCTCCGTTGCTTTCCTTATACACCAATAAATTGGCCAGATCAATGAATAGAATCGATTAAATAATCAACTCTCAATTACTTGCCTTAGACACCAATAGGTCAATTGATCCAAACAGGTTAGCTTAAGTGAATCAGGCTCAAGCCATCAAGCCGAATTAGGTCCTTAGATTAATCGATTCTATATATGAGATTTAATTGATTTGATCAATAATAATTGTATGATCTAAGACTTAATTGATCCAACTCTAATCAATACTTGATTCAATTTGACCAATTACTTAATCGAATTAGACCCATTATGTCCAAATCAAAAATTTTAGTTGTAATCTAATTATATGACCTAATTTTTGATTTATCCATGACCAAAATTCTTATGCATAAACACAAATTTCAGATCATAAATCTAAATTTTATATTTAAATTCTTTGTATGAAAGGTAAGTTTTAAATCATAAAATTAATTTTTAGATTTAACATACAAGCATATATCTCATATATGTATATAAAATTTAGATCTAAACAAAATTTTAAATCTTGTCATGATATCATATATCTCATATACAAGTTATCCATCAAATTTAAACTAATTTTTAGACCTAAATATGCAATCATACATCTCATATATGAGTCATAAATTAGGTCTTAAAAATTTTTAGATTCATGCATATAAACATATATCATATATATGAACTAGAAAACTATCTTGAACAATTTTCAGATTTATGCATGAAGGGAAGAGAAACTATTTCTCTTCAAAAGATTCAGGTTGTATCTAAAAATTTTTATATTCATCTACATGATTAAGGATCAAATTTTTATCTGAATAGTAGTAGAATCAGAGATCAAATCTTAAATAATCTGATATAAACCTTTACGGAGGCTTGGATGTGCAGACCCTTTACTTCGTATGCATGTCAGATGCCACAGAAAAGCAGGATGAACTCCAATCCAATTATTTTCATAATCTAATCAAATGAGGGAGGAGATGTGCTGGTGTGACACCTCACACTAGTAGGTGGGATGCCCAACAAGGATCCACACCCAAGGGAAGAGGGGTGGCACTAAAAGGGAAGAGACTAAGGGAAGAAGAAGGCTCTTCTCTTCTCATGCCTCTCTCTCTCTTTTTCTCTTCTCTCAATCTGATTTGTTTGCTATGCATCTATAGGTAGAGACCCTCTTTATTTATAGATGAATCCTATGACCCAATAAGTATAGGAGTCCTAACTTAAATCTAATTTGAATCAGTCTGATACTCATGAAAGAAGGATTCCTACATGAGATAGAATTGCCACAACTTATGACAACCACTTTACACCCATTCCCTCACCCACATGAGATGCCCCAAACTAGCACCATTCTAGGTGTTGGTTGGTCCATATGAAAGAAGATTCTCAGCGCAAGTAGGATTTCTCATATCTCATCTAAAACAGATTCGATTTGAATTCAATTCGAAGCTGGTTCGAAATAATTTCAAAAGGCTGTCAATCCTAAACTCTTTAGAATTTTTATACCAAGTCTAGTTTAAATTATTAGATCTAATTAAGTCTAATTAATTTAGATCTAATCTATAATTAATTAGCATTTAAATTCAATCTTTCATATGCTCTATGGATCATAGATCAGAAACTGTTCATCCCCGGGATCGAACCTGAACCTCATGTGTAGTGTTAGCTAGACATAGTTAACTCTTCAATTCTATTTGACCCATAACTTAATTCTCAATCAAGTTAGTTTATATATTCAATCGAATCAAGTACTTCCAAATTGGATATATAAACATAGGCCAATTTCTTTCTACTTTGTCTGACCTATGTGCGTGACTCCATAGGTTCAAACACTAAGCCAGTAGTATAGGAACCAATTTCTACACTAATTGAGATACCATCTAGCAATAGTTTTCGACGTCTAGATAGGTCAAATTATCATAAAAAAATAATTCAGAATCTATATATATGGTTATCATATAATTCATTCTTTTGATCCTAAATGCTCTAGGATGGTCTCAGGTTAATTGTCAACCAAAATTGCTTCATCCACATTGTATTTTAACCTTTCAAATTTATCTCATGGATTATCCTGACCAAGACTTTGCTAAATTAAAATACAGTGATACATCAATTTTAATAATTCAGAGGGGTCAATCCCATCTTAATCCACGCACAGACTTCGTAAGTACTTGACTGTACCCAGTAGCTTTTCATTACTGCATTAGAAATCTAGATAGTCTGGCACCAAAGCACAGTGAGTTACTTGTAAGTCACTATGGTGATCTCAGGTCTAAAGGATACTTATACCTATGTACTTTGCGAGTAGCTCTTGACAGCAGAATGCTCAGCAGGTGAGTCACTTGTTCAGTAACGATGTACCCCTACATCTCACCTATATGCCATATCAGTGTCACCACACTCTTTGGTTAAGAGGACAACCAACTCATATGGCACACAACAACCTCCACTCGATAAATATCATCGTCCTGTAATGACATATCATTTGATCACGAACATGTTTAGGAACTATACGATAAATTCTCTCTTTATCGAATACTAATATAGTTCTAAGACTTCATCACAGCACAAGAGTTCAAAAAAGATATTACTTTATGATGAAAAAATATCAAAATAATTTTTATTCATTTATTAATAACTCATGTATAAAGAAGAACTCAATCATCATACCATTGATTTTAGAACGTAATTCTCAACAACTCTCACTTGGATTAAAGTCAATCAGGATAGTATCTTATACCGATCATCCATTTGAAATTATCAAACTCTTTAATCCTAAGAGCTTTAGTGAAGAGATTGGTTAAGTTCTCCTTTCCATCGATCTTCTGAAGCTCAATGTCACCTCGATTCATAATTTCTCATCCCAGGTGATAGCGATGCAGAATATGTTGCAGCATCTGATGCAGCATTGTATTCTGCTTCTCATACAAAATCAGTCACAGTATATTGCTTGGAACTCTTTCAATAAATAGCTTCTCTATTCAAGATAAATACGTAGTCCAACATGCTTCTGTTGTCATCACAGTTTAACTAAAATTAAAATCAGTATACCCCATAAGTTTCAGATCAGTTCTTCATAGATAGGCTATTGGTCTTTAGTATTTCTCAAATACTTAAGAATTGCTTTTGCAATCTTCTAATGCTTCTCACTATGATCAAACTGGTACCTACTCACTACCTCTAGTGAATAGGCCACATCTAGTCTCGTACATGTCATAGCGTATGTTGGTGCAAAAATCTGCCTGCATTGGAGAAGCTGGAGTTGAGGGAGTCGCGGTCACCGTCGGGACCTGCAAAGGAAGTCTAAACCAGAGTTGGGGTTGCTCCGGCAAGACCTCTGACGCTCAAGTCAGTTCTCTGTCTCAACAAGAATGGAGTGCTCGAACAAAAATTTTAGCAGAATTTTTGGGAGAGAAATTAGAGCTTAGAGAATAACGTATCTGGGGTCCCCTTTTTATAGGCGGAGGGGGCAACAGATTGATGGCGATGTTTGTAACCGCCTAGTCATGGGCCGCACGGGGCCAGAAGAATTTATTATGAAGAATAATGGGGTGGAGTCATGGCTGTTACCATGGCTCGCCACGTGGAGTCTGTTGCGGAGAGTGGAGCGGCGTCCGTTGTCGTGACTTGCCAGGGAGTGGTGGAGCCGCGTGGGATCCGTCGCAAGAGGTGGAGCAGAATTGTGGCTGTCACTGTGGCCTGCCAGGGAGTAATGGAGCTGCGTGGGATCCGTCTCAGGAAGTGGAGCAGAGTCGTGGCCGTTACTGCGGCCCGCCAAGGGGTCCAGGCCTGTCGGCCGAAGTTCGATCGGAGTCTGATCCTCCGTAGAAGCCCGGATGGGGATCATTTGTCGAGAAGTCTCAGCCAAGGCCTATCTGCTATAGAAATCCAAAAGGAATCCACCCTCGATGGTAGCTCGGCCAAAGGCTTACCGTGGGAATCCGGTGCGGACCGCTCGTGGTAGGAATTTGAAGTAGATCGTTTGTAGCAAAAACTCGGAGTGGGTCGCTTGCAGTAGGGGCTCGAAGTCTGACCCTTGTAGGAGTTCGGGGTGAGCTCCACCTGCAATAGGAGTTCAGGACAAAATTTGGCTCCTGCAGGAGTCCGGATGAAGTCTACCTGCAGTTGAAGTCGGGATGAAGTCCAGCTCCCGTAGGAGTCCGGATGGAGTCTACCTGCAGTTGAAGTCGGGGACGGAGTCTGGCTCCGTAGGAGTCCGGATGGAGTCTGCCTGCATTTGAAGTCGGAGATGGAGTCCGGCTCCTGTATGAATCTGGATGAAGTCTACCTGCAGTTGAAGTCGAGGACGAAGTCCGGCTCTCGTAAGAGTCCGGATGGAGCCAGCCTGCAGTTGAAGTCGGGGATGGAGTCCGGCCCCCGTAGGAGTCCGGATGGAGTCTGCCTGCAGTTGAAGTCGGAGACAGAGTCCGGCTCCCATAGGAGTCCGGATGGAGTCTGCCTGCAGTTGAAGCCGGGGACAGAGTTTGACTCCCGTAGGAGTCTGGATGAAGTATGCCTGCAGTTGAAGTCGGGGACGGAGTCTGGCTCCCATAGGAGTCCGGATGGAGTCTGCCTGCATTTGAAGTCAGGGACGGAGTCTGGCTCCCGTAGGAGTCCGGATGGAGTCCGCCTGCAGTTGAAGTCGGGGACGGAGTCTGGCTCCCGTAGGAGTCCGGATGGAGTCTGCCTGCAGTTGAAGCCGGAGACGGAGTCCGGCTCCCATAGGAGTTCGGATGAAGTCTAGAAGGCGGTCGATCATCGTGGAAACTTAGGTGGAGTCCATCCATCGTGAAGAATCCGGTCGACGCTGGTGGGGGCTTACCCGTCGGTAAAACTCGGGAGTGTTGCGGAGGCTCGGCCGCCAGAGAGGTTCGGAGAGATGTCATCAAGGTCGGAAGTCGGTAGAATCCCCGGAGGGCCACTCCTGCCACGAACTTCGACTGGGGGTATTTTATACCCAACAGCGTACATGATAGATCCCACTGCTGAAGTATATGATATTCTACTCATGCACTCTCTCTCCTCAGGAGTTGTCGAATAATCTTTCTTGGAAAGAGTAATTCCATGGCCTATCGAAAGAGTCTTTCTTGAAATTATCCATGTTGAACCACTTCAACAAGGTATCAATGTACGTGGATTGGGATAATCCAAGCAATCTTTTAGATCTATCCCTATAGATCTTCATCCCAAAGATGTAGGATGCTTCTCCCAAGTCCTTCATGGAGAACTGTGATGATCACCACAGCTTCATATTCTGCAAAGCTGGGATGTCATTTCTTAGTAATAGTATGTCATCCACATATAGCACAAGAAAGATGACTACAAAATTGGAAGCCTACTTGTAGATGCAAGGCTCTTCTCCATTTTTAACGAAGCCATACATTTTGATCACCTTATCAAAATGCATGTTCCAACTCCTAGACGCCTGCTTAAGTCCATAAAGAGATCTTTTTAGCTTGCACACTTCGACTCATTTGTGGATGTGAACCTTTCAGGTTGTATCATATACACCTCTTTTTCCAGCTCTCCATTAAGGAAAGCGATTTTGACATCCATCTGTCAGATCTCATAATCTAAGTGTGCAGTGATAGCAAGTGTAATACGGATGGATTTGAGCATTGCCATAGGAGAGAATATCTCATCATAGTCAATACCATAATGTTGACGATAATCCTTAGCAACTAGATGGGCTTTATAGGTCTCTATCTTTCCGTCCGCTCCTCTTTTCCTCTTAAAGATCCATTTACACCCTATGGGTTTTATCCCTTCGGGTGGATCAACTAGTGTTCATACACTATTGATTTTCATGGATCCATCTCAGATTTCATAGCCTCAAGCTATTTCTGAGAGTTGGGCCTTTGCATGGCTTCTATATAGGTGATCGGATCCTCATCGTTCTCATCAAGTTTGATGGAGTCACCATCCCAGACTAAGAAACTGTAGTATCTGTTCGGCTGACGTGGTACTCTATTGGATCTCCTCAATGGTGCCTCTACTGACTCCAGATTTGATTCATCAATCAAATTCAATTCTGTGTGTGTCGGTTCTTCCATCTCATGAACTTTGTCCAGTTCAATTTTACAGGCATTAGCTCTTTCACTAAGAAACTTTGTTTTCAAAAAGACTACCCGACTGCTGACAAACACCTTTTATTCTGCAGCGAGGTAGAAGTAGTACCCTTTAGTTTTCTTTGGATATCCTACGAACAAGCATCTGTCAGACTTCAATCTAAGCTTATCTATTTTTAAATGCTTGACATAAGCTAGACACCCCTAGACCCTAAGGTATGAGAGCACCGGCTTACACCCAGTCCATATCTCACATGGAGTTTTATCGACAGACTTGCTAGGCACCTTATTCAAAATGTAGCAGACAGTTTCTAGAATATATCTCTAAAAGGAGATTGACAGACTTGCAAAGTCCATCATTGATCGGACCATGTCTAACAAGGTTCGATTCCTCCTCTCTGACACGCTGTTATGTTGTGGTGTTCTAGGAAGGGTCCACTGTGAGAGAATTTCATTCTCTTTCAGATATGTTAGGAACTTACTAGTAAGGTATTCACCTCCTCGATCTGATCGAAGGATCTTAATACTCTTTTCAGTTGGTTTCTCTACTTCAGCAGGAAATCATTTAAATATTTCAAATGATTCTGACTTATGCTTCATAAGATAGACATATCCATACCTCGATAGGTCATCTGTAAATGTAATGAAGTAGAAGTATCCTCCTCTGGCATTTATATTCATAGGCCTGCATACATCAATATGTATTAGGCCTAGGATATCACTGGCTCTTTCACCTCTTCCCTTAAAAGGTGACTTAGTCATCTTACCAAATAAACAAGATTCACAAGTAAGCATTGATTCACAATCATCTATCTCAAAGATATGTTCCTTGATCAACCTATCAATCCTATTCTTATTCACATGACCAAGTCTATAATGCCAAAGATAGGATTCACTGACATTATCTAACTTAGGATATTTACTGGGTGTGTACATTACACTAACAGATCATAATATTATGTATATGTCATGTTTTAATTATCCACGCATAATTGTAGTATCATTTATAATGATATCACAAAAATCAACTTTTATTATAAATTTGTAACCAAATTTGGCCAAAAGGCCTACAGAGATGAATTCATAAAAAAGAAAGAACAATAATGACAATCATCTAATATGACACTACTATACTCGAAGACAAGCTGTAAAGTTTTCAAGGCCAGAATTGGAACAAGACTTTCATCTCCAACGTTAGGGAACCGCTTGTCCTCTCGAAACTTTCTACTTACCTATAGTTCTTACAATGAATTACATATATTAATAGGACTTTCGGTATCTAATACTCAGGTAGTAGTATGACAAACAGAGAAATTATAAGGAGTTATCATATAAGTATCTTGTGAAGCAACCGTTTGCTTCTTTCTCTTGTTTGGATCAAGGATAGCTATATAAGCAGGATAATTTTTTTTCAATGATCCAGCTTCTTACAGAAGAAGTACTTTGTCTGGCTCTTATCAACTTTTGACGGTTTGCTCTGCTTAGAATCGGTGGCATAGAAGTTTTGTATCTTTTTCTTCTTTTCTCTCTTAGAGGATCGATGCCCTGTAGATGAACCTCCCACTAAATTTACTGGCTCCTTCTGGAGCTGGTGATCCTTCTCAAAAGTCTACAGTAACCCTAACAAACCATGATAGTTTACTACAGGCTTCGTCATTCTATAATGACTGAGAAAGGATAGGTAGGATTTCGGTAGAGAATTGAGGATAGCATCATTGTCTAACTGTTTATGCAATGAAAAGCTAAGTTTGCTAAGGCATTCAATCTGCGCAATCATGTATAATACATGATCAATGACTAAAGTCCCCTCTTGCATATGGATATTGAACACTATACAGGAGGTTTTGTGTCTTTCCGCATCCTCAGGGGTGCCAAAAGATTCATTCAACATTTGAATGATCTCTCTAGCTGTGCATCTTCAAACTTACGACTAAGTTTGTTATTCATAGCTACCCTCATCACGCAATGCATAATCGTGCAATCATTGAGCCACTTCATATAAGTATCTCTCGCGGCACGAGGAGCATTGACTGTAGGTTCTTCAAGTGCCTCATCCGTAAGGACATATAAAATTCTCTCGTACTCCAAGATGATCTTCAACTTTCAATACCAGCTATCGAAATTGGGTCTGATGAGCTTGTCGCTGTCCTACAAGTACAGAGGGATAGTGTGTTAGCCATAACTAAAAAAAAAAATATTAATCTATTAGTATATGAATTATTTTTAATCCTGAAGATATGGACTTTAGTCTAAAGATTCTCTCACTATTTTTACAAATTGATAGCCTCTACCTCCAACTCGAAGAATTACACTAATTCCTTAACAGATACTAGAATCCACATAGACTGCATTCAGACCCAAGTATGGCTCTTCCATCCCTAGTACATCCATGGGTAGGTTCATAACCAATTGTTTCTCTAAATAATTTTTAGCAATTGAATTTTGCCCCAGACATTCTTTTAGCAGGTGTGTGGCACCTCCACTGAAAATTTTGATTAGGTCCAACCATTAACATAACACACCAAGTGCATCCAATAATAGATGTCTAGATCCGAGTGTGGCTTAGCCAACCTGAGCATTAATTTGAAGGTACATCATGATGGTCATATGATGAATGACAATTCTAATACGTAATAGACACCAAGCGTGTGGCACCTCCAATGCCTATTTGAAATATTGGACTCATTATCATGCACCTTAATGGGAGGCTATAACTAAGTTATCCAATAACTTTATCATTTTATGGACCTAATAATTTAGAGAATTTGATTTTATTGATCTGAGAATAAGAGAAGAAGATGACCGGCAAGTTGCAAATCCTCCCACTGACTTCATCCAGTCATATAGAGAATTAGACACAAGCTGGTCTAAAGACATCTAAATCAGTCACACTAAATTACCTTAATGTTATGGGTCTGCATGAATCGACTAGTGATTTAATTAAAATATAATCTACCATGTTGGTCAGATAAGTGAGATCAGTGGGAGGGATGTGCCCTTAACTCATAGTAGACGCATCTAGGTGAATAGCACCTAATTAAAAATCACTTGATCGAATTTGCCAAACTTATCTTAGACACCAACTGGTTAATTAGTTTTAATTTGGTTCACCAGAAGATTCAGACTCAACCATGGAGCCATGATCATGGTCCATTTATTAGGATCAAATATATGGACTTGATCAAATTTCAACTATTAAGATTGATTCAGAGAAATACTGGCCTAATCTAATTTAACATTTGATTAAATTTAATCAATTTCTCTACACAGTCCATATGTGTTTCTAACCCTAAGTCTAACCTATTAGAAGGATCTGATTCATGCTAACCCTTTGTCTATCATTTTATATGGTGTCTTAATGATCTTCAATTCTCAAATCTAGATTATTCAAAGCTTAATTCATAATTAAGTGTATGAAATATGTGTTTCAGTCTGTAGAACTATTCTATAAGGATTTCAAGTGAAGCATACTATATGTTTCAATCTATGAAAATAATTTTTTATAATATATTTAATAATTAAACATATATAGATATGATCTAAACTTCATACATATATCTTATGCATTATGATAACTTTTAGATCAATACCGATTACATCATATGTAATATGCTATTTAGATCTAAAATATTTTTATATCTAAATTTTATCCTATTATAATAAATTATAAATCACTTTAGATCTAATCTAAATATATTTATGATAAAAATAATATATAAAAATCTATTTATTTTTCTTCTTCATAAAATCGGATCATAATGACACCCTTACACGTCATAAAAAAATCCATCGAATAGGTAAAAGAGAGATTAAACTCTTCAATCTCCTATGATCGGATGGTCTGGTGATCTCATCAATCCGAATACTAGACTACTAAAATTTGAAATCTAATTTCATATATAATTACATCAATATACAATTATTGACAAAAAAATTTTATGTCATGAACATATCCTCGATCTTATCAATTATGTTCTTCATCTAATCTAATTAGATTTGATGTATCATATATATTATATTAGATCTAAAATATATTTTATATTGATTATAAAATATTAATTTTAGATTTGATATCATATAGAAAATAATTAGATGCAAACATGAATGTATAAGGAATAAATTTTTGATAAAATCTATTTTCGCACAGTGCTGAATTTCGATAGAATTCAGATCTAAATATCTATCAAAATGAATCCAATTCAAATCTGAAATAATCTTCACTTCATAAAAGAAATAATAATATTAAAATTTTATTAAAATAAATTTAAAATAAATTTTAATTCACATTATTATTTCATCAAAAAATTAACAATATCAGAATTTTGTTATAACAAACTTATAATAATCTCAATCAACCATTGATTAGGCACCTCTAATCCAATCAAAATTAGATTAAAAATTTTATATAAATATATTTAAATTAGATTTAATATTTTTTAAAAAATTTTAATTATATCTTATATAATTAATCTCAAAAAATTTAGTAATGCATGCATGTATTTTAGACCTGCATTGATACCAGTTGAAGGGAAGGAAAACTGTTTCTCTTTGGAAGGCCCAGATTGCATATAAAATTTTTTTTATTTATCTACATAATTAAGGATCAAATTCTTATCTAAATAGTAGTAGAACTAAAGATCAAATCTTAAATAATCTGATATAAATATTTGCAGAGGCCTGGATGTGCAGACCCTCTACTTTGCATGCACGTCAGACGCCACAGGAAAGCAGGATGAACTCTAATTCAATCACCTTCGTAATCCAATAAAATGAGGAAGTAGATGTACTAGTGTGATACCTCACACCAGTAGGTGGGACTCTCAAGAAGGATCCACGCTCAAGGGAAGAGGGGCGGCACTAAAAGGGAAGAGACCAAGGGAAGAAGAAGGCTCTTCTCTTCTCACGCCTGTCTTTCTCTTTCTCTCTTCTCTCAATCTGATTTATTTACTATAGATCCATAGGTAGAGATCCTCTCTATTTATAGATGAATCTCATGACCCAATAAGTATAGGAGTTCTAACTCAAATCTGATTTGAATCAGTCCAATACTCATGAAAAAAGGATTCCTACATGAGATAGAATTGCCATCACTTATGACAACTACTTTGCACCCATTCTCTCACGCACATGAGATGCTCCAAACCAGCACCATTCTAGGTGTTAGTCAGCCCACATGATAGGAGATTTTCAGTGCAAGTAGGATTTCTCATATCTCATCTAAAACAGATCCGATTCGAATCTAATTCAAAGCTGGTTCAAAATAATTTCGAAAGGTCGTTAATTTTAAATTCTTTAGGACTTTTATATCAAGTCTAACTTAGATTTTTGGATCCAATTAAGTTTAATTAATTTAGATATAATCTAAAATTAATTAATATTTAAATCTAATCTTTCATATGCTCCATGGATCATAGATCAGAAATTGTTCATCTCCGAGATTGAACCTGAACCTCATGTGTAGTGCTAGCTAGATATAGTCAACTCTTTAATTTTATTTGATCCATAACTTAATTCTCAATCAAGTTAGCTTATATATTCAATCAAGTCAAGCATTTTTAAATTGGATATATAAACATAGGCCAATTTCTTCCTACTTTGTCTGATTTGTGTGCGTGACTCCATAGGTTCAAACACTGAGCCGGTAGCACAGGATCCAATTCCTGTACTAATCAAAATACCATCTAGCAATGGTTATCGACGTCTAGATTGGTTGAATTATCGTAAAAGAATATTTCAGAACCCATATACATGGTTACCACATAATTCATCTTTTTGATCCTGAATGCTCTAGGATGGTCTTAGGTTAACTGTCAATCGAGATTGCTTCATCTATATTATATTTCAATCTTTTAAATCTATCTCATGAATTATCCTAGCCAAGATTTTGCTAAATTAAAATACAGCAATACATCAACTTCAATAATTCAGAGGGATCAATCCATCTTGCTTACACATAGACTTCGCAAGTACTTGACTGTACCCAGTAGCCTTCCGTCACTGCATTAAAAATATAGATAGTCTGATACTAAAGCACAGTGAGTTGCTTGTAAGTCACTATGGTGATCTCAGGTCTGAAGGATACTTATTCCCATATGCTTCACGAGCAGCTCTTGACAGTAGAACGCTCAGCAAGTGAGTCACTTATTCAATGATGATGTACCTCTATATCTCATCTGTATGCCACATCAGTGTTACTACACTCTTGGTTAAGAGAACAACCAATCCATATGGCACACAACGATCTCACTCGATAAACATCATCGTCCTGTAATGAGTATCATTTGATTGCGAACATGTTTAAGAACTATATGATAAATCCTCTCTTTATCGTACACTAATATAGTTTTAAGGACTTCATCACAGCATAAGAGTTCAAGAACGATGTTACTTTGTGATAAAAAAGTATCAGAATAATTTTTATTTATTTATTAATAACTTATATATAAAGAAAAACTCAATCGTCATACAATTGATTTTAGGACATAATTTCAACAATGCATGCCTTCATATATCCCATATATAAATTGAAAATCAGATCTAAAATAAATTTTAGATTTAAATTAAATATCTATACATCTCATATATCAAGAAAAATTAGATTTTAAATTTTTTTTCAAAAACATACATGTCAATTTCATACATATAAAATCTGTGGCTTTGATACCACTATTGAAATTTTATGTGAGTGCATGTATGTGTATTTCAATTTTTTTTTCTAAACAATACAGTAAAATTAGAGATTAAAATATCTTTTAATATAGAATATGCATGCATAAAATAAAGAATACATGGATCTACTTCATATGCTGAAATTGAACATATACTAATTTTATGCTAAAATTGAACATGTGAACAAATCACATACCTGATTCGCTTGTCTTTTCTTCAAATCTGCATCTGAAAGAAGGTAGGTTTATTTTTAGCTAAATAAGTATCCGACTTCTATGGATATCCACTCAAGATCAGTCTGGAACAGTCCTCTTTGATGTAGATCTTTCTTTTCTAAGAACAATCACCTTGCGGATTTGAACAAAGTCTAGATCGCGATCAACTCTTTAATTCTTTCATTGATCTTTTTCTTCTCTTTTTTTCTTGATCTTCTTTTCTTGATTTTACAGCAATCAATCTTTGAAAATCAGTAACTAAGAGGGATACCCAACTGTTGAAAAATATATCCCAAAGCCAATCATTAGACGATTGTGCTTATCTTATAAATTGTACATAAATTTTTATTAATAAAAGTTATTTGATATTTTTATTGCAAATTGATCATCTTTGAACTCTTGTATTATAATAAATTTTTTAAGACTATTATTAATTAAAAAAGAGGATTTATCGTTAAGTCTTTAAAAATATTCATAACCAAACGATATGCTATTACTAGAACGATAGCGATATCAAGTGTAGGTCGTTGTGTGTCATATGAGTTGATTGTCCTCTTAACCAAGAAGTATAGAGATACTATTATAGTATGTAGATGGAATATAGAAGTACATTCATATCGAACGTGATCATGTGTCAAGCACTCTGCTGTCAAGAGTAGCTTGTGAAGGGTATGGGTATAAGTGTCCCTCCGACCTAAGACCACCACGGTGACTTGTAAGCAACTCACTGTACTTTAATACCAGATCATCTGAGTTTCTAACTTAGTGATAAAAGGATACTAGGTGCAATCAAATACTTATCAAGTCGGTGTGTGAGTCAAGATGGAATTGATCCCTTTGAATTGGTAGGAGATATGCATCAGGGTATTTCAATTTAGCAAAATCTTGATCAGGATAATCCATGAGATGGATTTAAAAGGTTAAAATATAATATGGTTGACTTAATTAGGATTGATAGTTAAATCTTACATCACCTTGAGCATTTGAATCAAAAGAATGAATTATACGGTAACTATACATCAGTAGATTCAAGAAGGTTGCTTTGTAACACTTTGACCTATCCAGTCGTCCGGTCATCATTGCTTGATGGTTACATCGATTAGTATAGAAAGTTATTTTTATATTACCCACTTAGGTTCGAATCTATGGGATCACATACATTAAAAAATTTGATCAAATCTGATGGCTGAAGAGTCTAATTAGATTGTGACTTTGGTGAAGAGTCCTACTTGGACTAGACTCTGTGGGAGAGTCCCACTGAGACTGAGAATCTATCATTTATAGAAGATTAATTAGTAATTAGATTACTAATTGACTCAATTTGATTGAGTAAAAATCTTTGGAATAATTCTAATTAAATTAGATTTAGTTCGACTCAGATTGGGATTGATATGATCAAATCCGATTACAAGAAAATTTGATCCTGATTCGATCAGGGTTTGGACTCGACTAATTCTTAATTATATTAAAAATTTGATGAGATATTTAAATTTTTAATTAGATTAGATTAATTTCTATTAGCAGTTTCAATCCAAATTTGATTTAGAATAGAATTGAATTAGAAATGAAAAGTCCAAGTCAGACTAGGACTCTATCCTTATCTTTTATGCCACATCTGGATCCATGTCAATTTCTCCATGCCTAATTAGATTTGGCTTATGATTTTGGGTGTCATAAGAGAGAATCTAATAAGGGTGGTCAGCTATAGCTGATGAGTCATAATATTATCTCTTGTCTAATTCGAATGCGATCTGAATTAGAGATAAGATGCAGACTAGGAAAGAGATTTTTCATATATAGTATATTGTTAGAGCTATATTATTTTTTTTTCTTATTTTTTTTAAAGAATTCTTTAGTATGTGAAACTATAGATTTCTTCTCCATGTCTTAATATTTTTTTAGAAATTTTTAAAATGCCAAAAGGAGGTTTTGGCATTGATTCATGGCACCCTTTCTTGGAAAGTCCCAAATTCCTAATGTATAAAAGGGGACCCCTCTCTTGGACATCCCATAATCAATTCTCTTGTATATTTTTTATTTACAGAGCCTCTTGTCCTTCTCCTCTCTTCTTCCTCTAGATCTCCTATCATTTTGGAGTATCCAAGGTACTTGTAGAAGAAGAAAGAGATCAGCTGTCGCAGTTATCCATAGACTAGCATCTCCGAGCCCTTGATCTGCACCAGTCTTCGTGTGGATTTTCCTATAGAGGCCAAACAACTTCATGTGGCTATGAGCGACCTGAGGAATATCTTCTCTAACTGTTGGACTAGAGAAGATCAAGATCTAAATTTGTTTGGTAATAATCTCTAAGTTGTTTTAATTCCTATGGTAGATCTAATAGTTTGATCTAGAATTTCAGCATCGATGAGATCGATGTGATTTTTCTTTCAGATTTAAAATATATATTTTTTATGTTAGAGATCTTGATATGATAGTCTAAAATTAGATCTTATACATATGATTAAGATTAAATTATTTAACTTATTATTTTCACTGCATAAAAATTTTAAAATTGTATGTGCTGCACTACCGTAAATTTTCTTCAACTGATATCAGAACCAGATTGTTTTGATATGAATTAATATGATTTTAGATCTAATTCTTTTATTATTAAATTTAATTATTTATAATTTAAGTTAGATCTAAATTAATTTATTTTTAGATCTGATTATTATTTATTTAGATTAGATGTTCTGAGTAGCAAAGTACTCGGATTGGGTAATCATCAGGCCGTCCAGTCATAGGAGCAAGTAGAATTTCATGACCCTCTCCTCTTATTCAATGGGGTGCTCTTTATGACGTGTAGGGGTGCCACTGTGAGGTCCCATGAAGAAGAAAATAAAAAGAAAAAACTTACTTTCTTACAAAATCCTAGATCTTGAAACCCTAGGTGTTGTTGTATGCGATGCAAGTTACGAAGATAGTTAGTTACATCTAATCTTGTTTAATTAAAATTATTTTAATTTAAAATTATAAAAATTTAGATTTGATCTAAAAAATTTTATGATTTGATGTAAAAAAATTTATATGAAAAATTATTTTCGAAACCTTAACCATGTTGATGTGAAACTTAATTAAGAATTAAGTATCAAGCTCATTGGATCTAAAATTATGATTTAGATCTAATGACATTGCACAAAATATGGGGCATGGGTTAGCTCAAATCATGTCCTCTTTAATTAGATTAGACCTAAGGTTAGAATCAAAGAATTGATTGACCATGTAAAGAAATTGATTAAGTCTAACTAAATATTGAATTAGATTAATCAGAATGTTTTTAGTACAATAGTTGTAGATGGTCAAGTCCATATCTTTGATTAGACCAAATGAACCTGGATTGTGGCTCAGTGGTTGAATTTGAATTATTAGGTTGGTCAAATCAAAATTAGTTAACCAATTAGTGTCTAAGATAAGTTTGATATTTTGACTGGTGGTTTTTAATTGGGAGCGGCTTACCTAGCCATTTCGATGGTGTCTAAGGCAAGCTTAGCAGACCCTCCCACGATCTTACTTATCTGGTCAATTTAGTGAACTAGATTTTGATTAGATCACTAAGTGATTTGAGTTAGCCCATGCTATTAAGGTTGATCAGTGTCACTGATCTAGGTGCCAGTTCAATCAGCATGACCTAACCCGATTCAGTGACTTGGTGAAGTCAGTGGGAGGATTATGGTCTACTGATTGATCTTTTTTTTTCTTCTCTCTTCTTTAAATTGATTAAACCCTCTAAATTATTAGGTTCCTAAAATGAGCTGGTTATGATGATAACTAGATCATAGCCTCCCATTAAGATGAGTAATAATGGGTTCATTATTTCTGATTGATATTGCAGGTGCCATCTACCTGGTATTCTCTCTAAATAATGGAATTATCATTCATCATATAATGACTCTGTTGAACTATCTGATGATGGTTGGGTTGACCGAGCCATCCTCGAGCCTGATCATTCATTAGGTAGAATCACTGAGTAAGTTTATGTTAATGGTTTGACCTAACCAAAATATTCAGTGGAGGTCCATCACCTATTGAAATAAAATATGAGGCTAAATTAAATACTAAAAGTTGTTTAGAGAAATAATTAGTTGAGAACCTCCCATAGGTGCATATGGATTGATCGAGCCATCCTCGGACCTATATGTAGTCTGTATGGATTCTAGTACCCACTAAGAAATTAAGGTAATTCCTCGAATTAGAGGTAGAGGCTACCAATTCGCATAAAATAATGGAAAGACCTTTAGACTAAAGTCTAAATCTTTAAGATTAATAAATTTATATACTAATTAGGCTTTGTACTTTCTTTGTGTGTACAGATATAGTCTCAAACTTGTCGCTCTGATCACTGTTGGATAGTGAGAAGCTTATCGGATTGAATTTCGATAATTGATATCGAAAATTAAAGATTATCCTGGAGCACGAGCAGTCCTTTATGTGATAACGGATCCGACACGTAAGGAGCCTGCTCCAAATGCCCAAGGAATGATTTGAGATACTTATTTGAAGTGGCTCAACGATCGCACCATGGTTCATTGCATCATACGGGCCTCCATGAATGATAAGTTCAGTCGAAAGTTTGAAGAAGCACAGCCAAAGGAAATGCTTCAAGTGTTGAGGGATTCTTTTGGTACTCCTGATGATATTGAGTGGCACAAGACTAATTGCACCATTTTCAATGCTTGAATGAGAGAGGGTGCACCTGTTATCGATCATGTATTGTACATGATCGAGCAGATTAAAAAATTAAGCAAACTCAACTTTCTTTTACATAAACAGCTGGGGAAGGATGCGATCCTGAACTCTCTACTCAAGTCCTACCTGCTGTTCCTTAGTCATTTTAGAATGACGAAACTTGTAGTTAACTACCACAGTCTGTTGGAGTTGCTACAAACTTTTGAGAAAGATCACCAGCTCCATAGGGAGACAGTGAATCTAATAGGAGGATCGTCTTCGGGTAGTCGTCATCCTTTTAAGAAAAAAAAAAAGAAGAAGAATAAGAAGGTGCCTGGTGCTGGGAGTCAGTCCCAGAAATCCAAGTTCAAGACAGATCAAAGTCAGACAGAGTACTTCTTTTGCAAGAAACAAGGTCACTGAAAGAGGAACTGTCCTTAATATATCGCTTTTTTTGATCCAAACAGGCCAAAGAAGAAGAAGCAATCAATTCCTGGACAAGATACTTATGTGATAACACCTTGTAACTTCTCTCTTATAGAATAATGACCTGGGTATTGGATATCGGAAGCCCTGTTCATATTTGCAATTTGTTGCAGGGTCTTCAGATCACTAGGAGATTTGGAAAAGATGAGAGATTTCTGAATGTTGGAGATGGAAGATTAGTTTCAGTTCTAGCTTTAAGAATCATCAAGCTTGTATTCGAGTCTCAGTATATTGTTCTTAATGAGTATCAATAATATCCTAGTTTTCTTTTAAATATTATTTATGTAGGCCTTTTGACTAATTCTAATTATGAAATATCAATAAAGAAAAATTTTTGTTATATCATTTTGAATGGTGTTATAATTTTACGTGGACAGTTGAATAGTGGTATCTATATTGTATCTAGGCCTAATGTAATGTACATTTTAAATAAATACCCTAGAATAGATAATGTCACGGATGCCTACCTTTGGCATTGTAGGCTAGGTCATATCAATAAGAACAGGATGAATAGGTTAGCTCAAGAAGGAATTCTTGATAAAGATAATTATGAATCATTACCTATCTGTGAGTCTTGCTTGCTTGGAAAGATGACCAAGTCACCTTTTATTGAAAAAGATGAACGAACCAGTGATGTGCTGGGTCTGATACATACTGATGTATATGGACCCATGAGCACATATGCCAGAGAAGGGTACAGCTACTTCATTACGTTCACAGACGACCTATCTAGGTATGGATACGTCTACTTGATGAAACACAAATCCGAATCGTTTGAAATGTTCAAACGGTTCCGTAATGAAGTAGAGAAATAAATTAAAAAAAATATTAAAACTCTTCAATCTGATCGAGGAGGTGAATACCTTTCTAGTAAATTTCTGACATATCTAGGAGAGAATAAGATTCTCTCCCAATGGACCCCTCCAGGGACATCACAGCATAATGACATCTCAGAAAAAAAGAATCGAATCTTGTTGGACATGGTTCGATCCATGATGGAGTTTGCAATTCTGCCGATCTCTTTTTGGAGATATGCACATGAAACATCTATCTTGTGCTCAATAATATTCTGAGCAAGTCAGTTAGTAAGACACCATATGAGATATGGTCAGGACGTAGGCCGAATCTCTCTTACTTTAGGGTTTGAGAGTGTCCGGCTTATGTTAAATGATTACAAACTGACAAGCTCAGTCTTAGATCTGATAAGTGTAATTTTGTAGGGTACCCCCAAAAAATGAAAGAATATTATTTTTACCTACCTGCTGAACAAAAGGTGTTTGTCAGTAGTAAGGTATATTTTATGGAAAAAAAAATTTTTAGTAAAGGAGTAAGTACCTCTAAAATCGAGCTTGATGAAATTCGACAGGTAGAAGAACCAACACCAATGATTGAATCTAAATCGGATTTGATAAGATCAAACCTGGAGCCTAATGAACAAACATCCTTAAGGCGATCCGGTAGAGTACCGCATCAGTCGGATAGATACTTAGGTTTCTTGGTTCGGAATGAAGATCCTGTCGAACTCGATGAGAATGATGAGGATCCGATCACCTACATGGATGCGATACAGAGGTCTGACTCTGATAAATGACTTGAAGCCATGAGATCTAAAATGGAGTCCATGAAAGTCAATGATGTATGGACATTAGTTGATCCATCTGAAGGTGTTAAACCCATAGGGTGTAAGTGGGTCTTCAAGAGAAAGAGGGGTGCAGACGGGAAGGTGGAGACCTATAAAGCCAATTTGGTTGCCAAGGGTTATCGTTAGTGTTATGGTATTAACTATGATAAGATATTTTCTTCTGTAACAAAAATCTATTCAGATTATGCTTGCGATAGCAACATACTTGGACTATGAAGTCTGACAAATGGATGTGAAGATAGCTTTCTAAATGGAAAGCTGAACGAAGAGGTGTATATAATACAATCTGAAGGGTTCATATCCATAGATGAGTTCAAAGTATGCAAGCTTCAGAGATCTATTTATAGATTGAAGCAAGCATCTCAAAATTGGAACATATATTTTGATAAGGTGATCAGAATGTATGGCTTCATTAGGAATGGAGAGGAACTCTGCATATATAAGTGGGCAAATGGTTCAATAATTATATTTCTTGTGTTGTATATGGATGACATTCTCTTAATCGAGAATGATGTCCCTACATTATAGAGAATAAAAGTTTGGCTGTCATCATAATTCTCTATAAAGGATCTGAGAGAAGCAGCCTACATCCTAGGGATGAAGATTTATAGGGATAGATCTAAGAGGCTGCTCAGACTTTTTCAATCCACGTATATAGATATCATGTTGAAATGGTTTAGCATGGAGAATTTTAAGAAAAGCTATCTTTCGATAGATCAAGGAATTTCTCTTTCGAAAGGAGATTGTCTGACAACTCCTTAAGAGAAAGAGCGTATAAGTAGAGTTTCATATGCTTCAGCAGTGGATTCTATTATGTATACCATAATATGTACGAGACCAGACGTGGCATACTCATTAGGGATAGTAAGTAGATACCAGTCTGATCCAAGAAAAAATCACTGAAAGATCGTAAAGACCATTCTTAAGTATTTGAGAAATACTAAGGACCAATGGCTTGTGTATGGTGAAACTGACTTAAAACTTGTGGGGTTCACCAACTCCAGCTTTCAGTCAGATCATGACGATAGTAAGAGTGTGTTGGATTATATTTTTATCCTAAATAGTAGAGCAATCTGCTGAAAATTTTAAGCAGAATACTGTGGCAGACTCTATTTTGCGAAGTGGAGTATATCGCGGCATCCGATGCTGTGAAAGAAGCTGTATGGTTGCAAAAGTTCATCGACGAGCTTAGAGTGGCATCCTTCATTGATGGCACTGTCTTGTTATACTGTGAAAATATTGAAGTCATTGCTCAAGCTAAGGAGCCGAGATCCCATTAGCGCACCAAACATATTCTACACCGCTATCACCTTATTCGAAGATTGTGGATCGAGGTGATGTCGACCTTCATAAGATCGATAGAAGAAAGAATCTGATCGATCCATTTACTAAAGCTCTCAAAATCAAGGAGTTCGATGATCACAAATCGAAGATGAATATAAGATACTATACCGATTGGCTTTAGTCTAAGTAAGAGTTGTTGGAAAATATGTCCCAAAGCTAATCATTAGACGATTGTGCTCATCTTATAAATTATATATAAATTTTTATTAATAAAAATTATTTAATATTTTCATTATAAATTGACCATCTTTGAACTCTTGTGTTGTAATAAGTTCTTAGAACTATTATTAATCAACAAAGAAGGATCTGTCATTAAGTCCTTAAAAATGTTCGCGACCAAACGATATGCTATTACTAGGACAATAGCGATATCAAGTGTAGGTCATTGTGTGCCATATGAATTGATTATCCTCTTAATTAAAAAATATGGAGACACTGTTATGGCATGCAGATGGAATGTAAAAGTATATTCACATCGAATGTGACCATGTGCCGAGCACTCTGCTGTCAAGAGTAGCTTGTGAAGGGTATGGGTATAAGTGTCCCTCCGACTTGAGACTACCACAATGACTTGTAAGCAACTCACTATACTTTAGTACCAAACATCTGAGTTTCTAAATTAATGACGGAAGGATACTGGGTGCAGTCAAGTACTTATCAAGTCGGTGTGTGAGTCAAGATAGAATTGACCCCTTTGAATTGGTAGGAGATATGCATCAGTGTATTTCAATTTAGCAAAATCTTGATCAGGATAATCTATGAGATAGATTTAAAAGGTTAAAATATAATATGGTTGACTTAATTAAGGTTCACAGTTAAACCCTACGTCATCTTGAGTATTTGGGTCAAAGGAATAAATTATACAGTAACCATACACCAGTAGGTTCTAGAAGGTTGCTTTGCAACACTTCGACCTATCCGTTCGTCGGGTCATCATTACTAGATGGTTACATTAATTGGTATAGAAAGTTATTTCTATGCTACTGACTTAAGTTTAAACCTATGAGATCACACACATTAGAAGATTTGATCAGATCTGATGGCTGAAGAGACTAATTAGATTATGACTCTGGTGAAGAGTCCTACTTGGACTAGGACTCTGTGAGAGAGTCGCACTGGGACTGAGACTCTACTATTTATAGAGAATTAATTAGTAATTAGATTACTAATTGACTCAATTTGATTGAGTAAAGAGTTTTAGAACAAGTCTAATTGAATTAGATTCAGTTCGACTCAGATTGGGATTGATGTGATCAAATCCGATTACAAGAAAAATTTGATCCTGATTCGATCAGAGTTTGAACTTGGCTAATTTCTAATTAGATTATAAATTTGATGAGATATTTAGATTTTTAATTAGATTAGTTCATTTTTATTAGTGGTTTCAATCCAAATTTAATTTGGATTAGAATTGAATTAGAAATGAAGAGTCCAAGTCAGACTAGGACTCTATCCTTATCTTTTGCACCATATCTAGATCCATGCCAATTTCTCCATGCCTAATTAGATTTGGGTTGTAATTTTTAGCATCATGAGAGATGATTCAATAAGGGTGGTCGGCTATAGTTGATGAGTCATAATATTATCTCTTGCGTAATTCGAATGCGATTCAAATTAGAGATAAGATGCAGACTAAATTTTTTTTTTTATATATAGTATATTATTAGAGCTATATTATTTTTTTTATTTTTTTTAAAGAATCCTTTAGTATGTGAGACTCCAAATTCCTTCTTCATATTTTAATAATTTTTTTGAAATTTTTTGATATGCCAAAAGGAGGTTTTGGTATTGATTCATGGTACCCTTTCTTGGAAAGTCCCAAATTCCTAGTCTATAAAAGGGGACCCCTCTCTTGGACATCCCATAGTCAATTCTCTTGTAGATTTTTTATTTTTAGAGTCTCTTCTCCTTCTCCTCTTTTCCTCCTCCAGATCTCTTATCACTTTGGAGTATCCAAGATGCTTGTAGAAGAAAAAAGAGATCAGCTGTCGAAGTTGTTCGCAGACTAGCATCTCCAAGCTCCTGATCTGCACCAGTCTTCACATGGATTTTTCTATAGAGGCCAGACAACTTCATGTGGCTGTGAGTGACCTGAGGAACACCCTCTCCAACCATTGGATCAGAAGAGATTAGGATCTAAATTTGTATGGTAATGATCTCTAACTTGTTTTGATTCCTATGGTAGATCTAATAGTTAGATTTAGAATTTCAGCATCGATGAGATCGATATGATTTTTTTTTTCAAATCTAAAATACATATTTTTCATATCAAAGATCTTGATGTGATAGTTTAAGATTAAATCTTATACATATAATTAAGATTAAATTATTTAATCTATTATTTCTGCTGTATAAAAATTTTAAAATTGTATGTACTACACTATCGCAAATTTCTTTCACCAACCTCCTTTGGGCATTGAAAGATAGGGATGCCCAACAATGCTTGGGTGTTGGAACCAAGAGGGAGGAGAGAGAGAGGTGTGGGGGGTTGATAGGAGGCTTGGAGCTTACTCAAAATCTGATGCTAAGACCTTTAAGGAAGGATCCTTTAAATAGAGGAAAGATTTAAATCCTATTTAAAACCAAATCAGCCCCATAGTATGAGTCCTAATCGTATGAGGACTCCATGTATGCCTCTATCTTTGACCACACTTAGGTGAACTAAGGGGGCGCCAACCCTTGGCCCCTTTAGGGCTCTCTCTCACATGCCTCATAAGGAAGAGGTGAGCCCCTTTTTGTCCATCATGCCACCAACCAAGTGGGTGCACCCACACTTGATCAAATCAAGTGGCACCCCATTAATTTCAATAAAGGAATTGGCTAGGGCTTTGAACCCCTAATTCAAATGATCCAAAACCTTAGATATCCAACAATTAGAGCTCAATGAATCTAATTCATTTAGGTTTTTAGTAGGTAATTAACTCAAATTAATTTTTATCAAATAAGAAATTCAAGTTAAGAGAGAAATGGATTCAATCTTGTGCTAGCAAGGTTATCCTGAACCCAATAAGATTTCTCCAAATTCAATTGAGACTTCATAAGTCCAATTGCTTAATCCAGATCTAATCTCTTTGTTGTGTGACCCTATAGATTTAATTCTGTCTGATAGTGAGATATACCATGATCTCTATCATAGTATCATTGAAACTCTTTTCAATAGATCGAAACGATTTTACTCCAACTCAATAAAGATTGTCGATCCTGAACAACCTTAGTAGCTCTCATAATCCACCAATGATACCTAGCAGTATGTAGTTACAATCCAATAGAACCAAAAAAGAACATCAAAAAATAGTTTTCATATGATTCAGACCTTCTATCATAAGTCCCAACTAGATGACAGATCATGGATAAATTATCAAATCTCATCATCAGTCATATGATAGATTCGATTAGCTCAAGTCCAATTGTGATTCTCATGAAAACTCTTTTTCATCAATCATACTCTATAGCTACAAACTCACAAACTTAGCCTCTCAAATCTCATAGGACTTCTTCTCTCTATTAAGATTGATAGATTCTATCTAGTTACGCATCCTATTCCTACAGTGGATCAACTGTCACCAACTTCCTCTACAAGGACTAAATTAGGCCATATTTATGTGTCAGTTAAACTTTAGCAATCTCACTGTCAGCAACTGTACCATCGTAGGTCAAAAGACTATTCGCACAACTACAGTATCGAGACGATCACTGACGATTGAGTAGAAATCCAAGTGATCTCTCGTATGGTCACGCTCGGTACTAATTATTCTCTAATAACTACCCACACTTGTCGCTCAATGTATCTGCACTATAAATCAGAGACTCATCTAACTCGAAGGAAGCGATCTATATGTCGGTCTATCCGGATCGATCACCATCCTCATGATGATACTATGATTGAAAGTATTTAGGAATTAATTATATATGTTTCTAATTCTCAATATCTTGAGAATATATATCGTAAGTATTAATTCTATAGATAATTCAAGGACACATCACACTAGAATGAAAATAAACTTATATTTTTATTGATCAAATCAATATTTTAAGTACAAATTTGTGTCCTAAAGTTATTACAATGTGTTAGCTATATTGACTTTTAGGACATATATTACCATGAAAAATCGGTTTCTAAATTATTAAAAATTAAATTAAATAATTAAAAATTATTGCGATCGAATTTGCGGTTGCAAATCTATAAAAAATTAATATTTTATAAATTTATTTTTATATTCAGCTTTTTGGTTGCAAAATCTGTCATAAAATTTTAACTTTGTGATCGATTTTGCAACCGATTTTTTTGGTTGCTATATTAATTTTTTTTTATCAATCACAAAATCGATCACAAAATTTTAATTATGCAACCGATATTTTTTAGTCGCTATATTATTTTTTTTAATAATCGATTTTGAAATCAATCATAAAAAAATTTCGATTGTAAAATTGATCGCAAAATCGATCGCAAATTTCAACCAAAAAATTTGACCGTAAAATCAGTCACACTCCATACCAAAAAAAAGTATAATAGAGATTCAAAATACAACAACAATTTGATAGGGTATAAGAAGACTATAAGTGAAACCCAAAATCTGGGACAGGTAACGAGAAGAAGCAACAATAGGAGAAGTAACAACCCCTTGGTATGGGACAAAGTTCCGAACAGCAAGAGAACAAGTTAAGAAACTGAATTATAGATGATAAAGAGGCTGGTGAAAAGTATAAAACAACGAGAAATCCAATGGCAGTTTATTTAAATCCCCACAAGATATAGCTTGTCTGTGATGAAAGCCACCTCAAGAACCAATGAATCTTGTGTTGATCCGCTGTTGTTACCCATTGAAATAAAGCCTTGCTGAGATGACCCAAGACAAGCATAGATTGAAACATAATAAAAGGTCTTGCTAGTAGTTTGAGATATATCCAAGAGAAACGGTTGCATGATAGATGGTTCACAATGATAACCCATACGAATAAAGTCCCGTTGTTGTGACCCAAGACAAGTATAAAGTGAAACCCACTCAAAAGTCCCAGTAATAATGTCACACCCCCAACCCGAATTGTGAATCGAGGGTCATGGCAACCGCCGCATACTCATAGAAAACTCTTCCCATAAGCATGCAAGGCATCTTATCATGCTATCCTAAAACAACAGCGGAATAATTATTCAATAATTTAAATCCAAAACATAACGACCTAAATTTTTTTCTTTAATATCTCAATAAATTCAACAACAATTCAAAGGCTTTGCATCAAATTCAATAAGCCTTTCAACCTAAAATAAAAGTATGAAGATACTGCTTCTGATCACTCTTCCATTCATATCTTGTATCATCTTAATTTCTCAACATCTGTAAAAACAGTAAAATAAGAGGTAATGAGCTAGACAGCCCAGTAAGCAATGATCACTTCTCAACAGATTTCATCAGGCATATAAGTAAATAATCATTTATAGAAAATAAGCATATAGAGTTCATCAATTCGAAATCAATTTCAATTATGCAACATAATTCATGCCAAATTCATTTCTTTTTCGAAAATTCAAGTTTCTTTCCAAATTTCAATTTCTTTTGTTCTTCAATTTCTTTTCGTCAACCATGAGCTATGACCACATTTTTCCTGTGGCAGGGTCATAATACCGCGTATCTGCTTGCGGTAGGCTGCGAATCATCTGGCAGCCATGTCCTTTGGAACCGCTGGTCTCGCTGGCGGTTTGTCGCTGGTCTCGCTGGCGACATAAACCCTCAGGACAATCAATTGCCAACGTACATGCCCTCATTGGCAGGGTCCTTTACATAGTCAGGTTGTCAATTCTTATTGTTTCTTATATCATAATTCTTCATAAATCATGTTTCATATTCTAATTTCGATAATAAAACATATAATCATGTAGTATCGAAATCAATCAATATAATGCATCATGAAATCAATATATTCAATCATGCTTCATCATAACATTTCAAATAAGATATTTTCATAACAAAATACTATTTATCCAATTCATGCATCGTTTCACAAATCATGTCAGAACAATACCTCGAACGCACTCCAATAAATCCACATAATTCTATAAATTTTCTTCCAAAAAATTCTGTTCGTAGATCATATCGCAATATTTCATGATCAAACATCCACAATCCTATACAGAATCAATTTCAATAATTAGAAAGAATACGAATACCATATTTCAACGGTTTAGATTGGGTCCGATCATCTAATTTTATCTAATCAAAATCTAATTAGGACCTAAATGATCCAATGTTTGACTATCAGATCAAATCGGATTCGAAGTGATAGGACCGAGGTTTCTTCATCGATTTCATAAAATCAAGTAGAGAGAGACAATCAGAGGAGAGAGAATTCATGAGATATAATTCGAATTGATCAGGTGACACAATCCAACATTACGATTGATCCAATATCTTGATTGGTGAAATCAACATGATCAAATCAAGTCATGACTAGATCGGGATCATGGATGATCAAATCTAAAGATTCATGGTCTGATCAAGGTGGGTGCCAGTACGCTGTCTGACAATCATGGATCAGGGTTCTTCATTAGAATCAGATCAGACTTATTAAAAGAAATTTCTTCATTCACTAACCTTTTTTTAGAGAGAGAATCAATCAAGAGAGAGAATATTTTAGAGAGAGAAAATTCTAGAGAAGAAAATTTTAGAGAGAGAAAACTCATCTTGAATTCTTCAGACAATATGATTCAACAAATTCTGATCGATCAGATCAAATCATGCTAAAATTATCATGTGGATAATTCAATAAGATCATGAGAAAGAAAATCTAAAAATACCTGATCTGATCAAAGTGGATGTCGGTGTATCGTCCGACGATCACAGATCAAAAATCCATTACGAGAATCATTTAAATTCATCATCATTCTTCTCAAAATTAAAAATCTTAAAGAGAGAAATAATCTAGAGAGAGGATTCTAGAGAGAGAAAGTAGAGAGAGAAAGTCCAATTCTAGAGAGAGAAAATACTAGTTCAGGCTGAAGAGAGAGAGGGAAGAGAGAGAAACTCTCTTTCTCATATTTTATTATTTATCTCATTATTTATTAATTAATTTTATTTTTCTCTTTCTTCTTTTCTTTCTTTCTCTTTTTTTTTTCTTTTTCTTCACGGAAGAGAGAGGAGAGAAAATCCTATTTATTATATTATTATATTATTATTATATTTTTTTTTTTCTTTTTTTTTTCTTTTCCTTTTTCTTTTTCTTTTCTTTTTCTTCTTTTTCTTTTCTTTTTCTTTTCTTTTCCTTCTTCTTCTTTTCTTTTTCTTTTTCTTTTCCTTCTTCTTCTTCTTCTTTTCTTCTTCTCCCGTGGGCTTGTTTTGGGCTGAAACAGGGGACCGTGAGTCCCCTCGTTGGGTGGCCGGCCGGCGGCATAGCCGGCGTGGGATGACCATCGGCAGGAGAGGAGACGTTCCGACGGCAAGGGGCGGCCAAACCGGTGGTCGGCGGTGACCACCGGCGACGGCAAAACGGTAAAAAAAGAAAATTCTTCCGCAACAAAATCCGGCGACTCCGGTCGCCGGCGAGCGTGCACATCGGCACGGGAAGGAAGGGGGAGAAGAGAGGAAGAGGAGGAGGCTTACCTCCGTCGCCGGCGAAGCTTTTCCGGTGAGAAATTGGATGGCACAGCGACGGGTCTCCGTGAGGAATTTCCGGCGATTGCCGCCGTTTTGCCTCGAGATTTCTTGATGAGAGGAGAGAGGAGGGTTCTCCTCCTTAAATAGAGCCGGAGGGAACTCGTCTCCGACTCCGATTGGGAGCCGGCGAGAGGAGGAAGAAGACTCCCTTCGGGAGTCTTCTCCCCTGTTTTTTGATTTTTTTTTATTTTGTTCGTTTGGATTCTTACATGGGTTGGGCCGTCATAAATAATATGAAAGATATCAAAAAAAAATAATTATAGAATAAAAAGAGAGTCCGATCATGGCCTAAACATGCTCGCAGCGCAAGCCACATATATCATAAAGCAAGAACTAAGCTACTGCACCATACGATAGATGACATAAGTAATCATGTTGAAGTTATCCATGTTGTAAGAAACCAAAACTCCCACAATCAGCCAATAACAAAGCATTCATAGCAGCAGAGAGTGTATTAGTTGAAGAGAGAGCACAATCAACAGTTTGAACCTGAGAAGCCAAAAAGTCTGCCATTTGATTACCTTCACGCCGAATATGAGACACCCGAGAGTGAGGCCGAGTTGAGAGCCAAAACTGAATATTTGAAAAAAAAAAAAAAAAAAAAAGGGAGAATGAGATCTAGGAATGAGGCAGTAGCAATCCATGTAATTACCATCATGGAATCTCCTTCAAGCCCTAAATGGTCTACATTAAACTCATTAACTACTAACTGCAAACCTCATCAGGCAGCAATCAACTCAGTAAAAGGATCTAAAGTATCATTTTCCCTGCCACGTGAATTAATTTACCTGCATAATCTCTAATAACAAAAGCAATAGAAGACTATGAAACCTGTACAGCAACATCAAAATTAATCTTAAATTATCCAAAGGAAGAGGGTGACCACTAAAGAAGTTGAAGATGTAGAGAGATGAGGAAAGCCACACCAGCATTGGAATAGAGATACAGAAGAAAGATACTACGTACAAGTGGGCATATAACAGAAAAATTTGCGAAGTAGCTAAATGGGAGAAATTAGAAGATGCTGAAAAATATGTTCGTTATGAGCTACCCAGATTTACCACATAATGCATGCAAACAGTGTCCTCATTCCTGTCTTTACCTGGAATATAGAATATATTAAGTCTGGCAAAGAGTGAGAAACAAAAGACATTTGGCACGCATTACGCAGAAAAGCCCAATAGCTAGCAGCAAAGGAGCAATATACAAGCACATGATCAGCATCTTCAACAATGGTAGCACATAAATAACATGACTGCTAGGTCTTGGATAATTTATCACCATGGAACAAAAGAGATCGACAAGGTAAACGGTGCCACAGTAGCGCCACCAAAAGAATTGAACCCTTTATGGCAGTTGTAGCTATTAAACCCATTTAAAGTCTATAGAAATGACAGAATGAACCATTGGGGAGACAAACATATACATGTCACATAAAGATAGTATAGTACGTTCAGTCAAACCCATATCACATAAAGATAGTATAGTACGTTCAGTCAAACCCCAACAAAGCTGACCAGATTAATTGCCTTGCACGAGGGGTATGGCTACAATATTTGTCATCATATGGTAGATAATTGAGGCAAGTACAGCAATATTTCATTTTTCCGATCACAAGTAACAAGGTGCTGCAGAAAAAGATCGGGTCCACAATGGTGGACATTTAGGTAAGCAACGCATTTTATTAGAAGAAGAGAAGACGTCCAAAGATCTATAAAGATATTAATTTAATTATGAGGATCCAATTATCCATCGAAAATGATCCTGAACAAGATGGCCAAATTGGCAAACTTGCCTCCAAATAGCAGAACATTTATGAGGCTTTCAATAATTATCCCAAGAGCCTTGAAATTGATACTGGGCATGAATTAACAGATTATCCCAAGTGCCTTGAAAGTGATACTTGGCATGAATCAACTGTGCCCATAGTGAGGTTGGATGAAATACTATTTGCGCTGCCGGTTTGCAGAGAGAAGCTTTGCACCTATTGACACATGTCACAAGACTAAGACCCCCATGAGATCATGGTAAACAAATTATAGACCAAGCCATAGGACCCCTATGGTCCTGTACATGTCCCCATAAAAATGATCTAAATTCTCTCTCTAACTTAAGCAAGACTAAAAGAGGCATCTAGACCGAAGATGTATGGTATAAAGTAATAGATCACTGCACGGATTGTAGAACGGTTGCCCGCCCAGCTAAAGACAAGGCCTTCCTCTTCAAAGTAGCAATCCTAGCCAACACCTTGTCTAGCATAAAATTAAAATCCGAGGGTATCAAATGCCTACCTAAAATAGGAACCCCTGGATACTTTCAAGTCCCCTCTTGTGGTGGTATTTGAAATAGCTACAAAATTTGACTCTTAAGATCAAGTAGTGCAGACGGGCTGAAAATAAGCTAAGATTTACGCACATTTATTGCCTATCTAGACAAAGAGCTATAAGTATTAAATAGAAAATAAGTATATGCTATTCTTTATAGTTGCTCTAAAAAATAATAAACAATCATCTGCGAAGAAAACATGAGAGATTTAAGGGCCCTTTGAGGTGGATGATAATCTTCAACAGATGAGTTTGGACTGCATAATGTAAAAATCAAGATAGGATCTTGGATCAAAGAATAAAGAAATATGGAGACAACGGACGATCCTATCTAAGACCTTAAGCTAGAAAAAATCAATCAGAGGGATAACCATTAACAAGTAGAGCAAACTAAAAATTAGTAACATATTGATGCTACATAGTAATGAACTTTGAGTGAAACCCAAATTGTTGAAGAAGATAGAAAAGAAAAAGTTAAGAAACCCAATTATATGCTTTCTCCATAGCTAGTTTAAGCATCAAAAGATTTTGTATGACTGGGGTGCACTCCAAAGAATGGAAAAGCTCCTGGCTAAGCAACACTTGCTCAATAATGTTACATCCTTGAAGAAAAGCAACCAGTCCAGAGAAATAAGAGAAGAGAGAATGGGCCTTAATTGATTAACAAGTAACTTGACTAGAATTTTATAAATAGTATTACAAAGACTAATAGACCAATAATCCTAAGGTATGCTAGGGGAATTGGTCTTAGGGATCAAAGTAATAAAAGTTTTTTTTCCATTCTAATGGCTGGATGTAGTAGTAAGGGCATATTGAACAGCTTAAGTAACCTCCTTGCTAACAAGAGACTAGAAATGCATAAAAAAGAAAGGAGGAAATGCATCTGGCCCAAGAGCTTTGTCTTGACACATAAGAAATAGTAGCCAATATTTCTAAATCAGTAATATCTTTGACAAGATCAAGATATCTGTTGGGTGTAAAACCCCCCCAGCCGAAGTTCGTGTCAGGAGTGACTCCTACGGGAGCCGGACTCCGTCTCCAACTTCGACTGCAGGCAAACTTCGTCCGGACTCCATCTCCAACTTCAGCTACAGGTAAACTTCGTCTGGACTCCTACGGGAGTCGGACTCCGTCTCCAACTTCGACTGCAGGCAAACTTTGTCCGGACTCCTACGGGAGCCGGACTCCGTCTCCAACTTCAGCTGCAGGTAAACTTCGTCCGGACTCCTATAGGAGCTGGACTCCATCTCCAACTTCAACTACAGGTAAACTTCGTCCGGACTCCTACGGGAGCCAGACTCCATCTCCAACTTCGACTGCAGGCAAACTTCGTCCGGACTCCTACGGGAGCCGGACTCCGTCTCCAACTTCAGCTGCAGGTAAACTTCGTCCGGACTCCTATGGGAGCCGGACTCCATCTCCAACTTCGACTGCGGGCAAACTTCGTCCGGACTCCTACGGGAGCCGGACTCTGTCTCCAACTTTGACTGCAGGCAAACTTCGTCCGGACTCCTACGAGAGCTGGACTCCATCTCCAACTTCAGCTGCAGGTAAACTTCATCCGGACTCCTATGGGAGCCGGACTCCGTCTCCAACTTTGACTGCAGGCAAACTTCGTCTGGACTCCTACGGGAGCCGGACTCCGTCTTCAACTTCAGCTGCAGGTAAACTTCATTCGGACTCCTACGGGAGCCGGACTCCGTCTCCATCTTCAGCTGCAGGTAAACTTCTACCGGACTCCTATGGGAACCGGACTCCGTCTCCAACTTCAACTGCAGGTAAACTTCGTCCGGACTCCTACGGGAGCCGGACTCCGTCTCCAACTTCAGCTGCAGGTAAACTTCGTCCGGACTCCTACGGGAGTCGGACTCCGTCTCCAACTTCAACTGCAGGTAAACTTCGTCCGGACTCCTACGGGAGCCGGACCCCATCTCCAACTTCAACTGCAGGTAAACTTCGTCCAGACTCCTACGGGAGCCGGACTCTGTCTCCAACTTCGATTGCAGGAAGACTTCGTCCGAGCTCCTACGGGAGCCGGATTTCGCCTCCGACTCCAGCTACAGGTGGGATTTGACCGGGCCCCCACGGGAGCCGGACTCCGGACTCTGTCTCCAACTTCGATTGCAGGAAGACTTCGTCCGAGCTCCTATGGGAGCCGGATTTCGCCTCCGACTCCAGCTACAGGTGGGATTTGACCGGGCCCCCACGGGAGCCGGACTTCCACCCTGAACTCCTGCTGAAGGTCTCGGCCTAGATTCCTCGACAAATGATCCCCATCCGGACTTCTGCGAAAATCAGACTCCAACCGAACTTCAGCCGACAAGTCTGGACCCCCTGGCAGGCCGCAGTAATGGCCACGACTCTACTCCACTCCTTGCGGCAGATCCTACCGGCTCCATTACTCCCTGGCGGGCCGCAGTAACGGCCACGACTTTGCCCCACTCCCTGCGGTGGATCCTGTGCAGTTCCACTACTCCCTGGTGAGTCGCGACAACGGACGCCGCTCCGCTCCCCGCAACTGATTCGACGTGGCGAGCCATGATGACAGCCACGACTCCACCCCATTACTCTTCATGATTAATTCTCCTGGCCCCGTACAGCCCACGACGAGACGATCATAGACAGTCGCTATCAATCCTCTGCTCCCCCCGTCTATAAAAGGGGACCCCAGATACGTTATTCTCTAAGCTTTATTTTCTATCCCAAAACTCTACTAAAATTTTCGTTCGAGCACTTCATTCTTGTTGAGGCAGAGAACTGACTTGAGCATCGGAGGATCTTGCCGGAGCAACCCCACCTCCGGTTTAGACTTCTTTTGCAGGTCCCGACGGTGACCGCGACTCCCTCGACTCCAGCTTCTCCAATGCAGGCGGATTTCTGCACCAACAGGATTGGCGCTAGAAGGAGGGGCCCTGTGTCTTCGCAGTACCCTTGTTCTTAAAGGAGCGCTCAACGGGACCATCTCCGATCATCTTCTCCGACATCCACTCCTTCTTCCCCCACTAGATCCTCGTCCGATGCCTTCTCGCGAAGCATCCGCACGGCGACCCATGGCCTCCGCGGCCAGATCTCAGGCTCCGACCTCGCCTCCAGTCTCTCAGGTCCCACATCCTCCGACGATGGCTGCCGGCATGGAGCGGTCGGACAATCGGCCTCCGACGGATTTCGCCAACACTATCTCGGAAGAATCTCGACGGGGAGCGACTGACGTATTGGCCGAACCTCTCAAGCGGCAAAAGATCGAGGAATCCATAACTTTCATCGAAGAAGATGCTCAAGGAGTTCAATTCCCTCATAACGATGCGGTCGTAGTTTCCCTGAACATAGCTAATTACGATGTCCGCCGCATTCTTATTGACAATGAGAGTTCGGCCGATATTTTGTTTTACGATGCCTTCTCAAGAATGTCCATCTTTGACGGCCATTTGAGACCGATTAGCTCCCCTCTAGTAGGGTTTACCGGCGATACTGTTCCGGTGGAGGGAGTGATAACTTTGACTGTGGCCGCGGGTCGATATCCAAGGCAATCCCAGGCTTTGGTGAATTTTCTGGTGGTGAAGGCGCCGTCAGCCTACAACGCGATCCTCGGCCGACCTGGCCTCAATGCTCTCCGAGCCATCGTGTCAACCTACCATTTGAAGTTGAAATTTTCTACCGACCAGGAGATCGGAGAGGTCAGGGGAGACCAAGCTCTGGCTAGACACTGCTACAACATAGCCTTGCAAAGAAGCGACCAATCCGACCCCTATCCAGTTGATGGGCTGGATGCCCGCGATGACCTCACTGAGGAGAGGGGTGGCCCAATCGAAGATCTGGTTCCGATCTCTTTGAACGACGGGAATGCGGAGCATGTGGTGAAGATCGGCTCCGACCTAGGGGAAGAGGTGCGGATGCATCTCATTGACTTTCTACGAAAGAATGCGGACGTTTTCGCTTGGGTTCCAGCAGACATGCCGGGGATTGACACGGAAGTCATGGAGCACCGCCTGGCTGTCGATCCCAAGCATCGATCGATGAAAGAGAAAATCTGAGGTCATGCACCAGAGAGGCAGAAAGCGATAGCCGAGGAAGTGGACAAACTCCTGAAAGCTAGATTCATTAGGAAAGTCAGTTATCCTGACTGGATTTCCAACGTTGTCCTAGTCAAAAAGGCAAACGGCAAGTGGAGGATGTGCATAGACTTCAAAAAGCTGAATAAAGCCTGTCCAAAGGACAGCTATCCTCTGTCCAGAATTGATCAACTGGTGGATGCGACCTCGGGCCATGAGCTCCTCACCTTTATGGATGCATTCTCCGACTATAATCAAATCAGGATGGCACCGGAAGATGAAGAAAAGACTGCTTTCATTACTAACCGTGGCCTTTACTGTTATAGGGTCATGCCTTTCGGCCTCAAAAATGCAGGTGCAACCTACCAACGGCTGGTGAACAAAATTTTCAAGGAGCAGATCGGCCACAATATGGAGGTCTATGTGGATGACATGCTCGTGAAAAGTAAATCTTCCATGAACCACATCGCCGACCTCGAGGAGGCCTTCGGCGCCCTCCGAAAATACAAGATGAAGCTGAACCCGACTAAATGTGCTTTCGGAGTGACCTCGGGGAAGTTCCTGGGCTTTATAGTATCAGGACACGGAATCGAGGCCAACTCAGAGAAAATTCGTGCCATCCAGGAGATGGCCGCCCCGAAGTCGATAAAAGAGGTTCAGCGCCTTACAGGGAGGGTGGCAGCCCTGAATCGCTTCATCGCGAGGTCGGTCGAACGATGCTTACCCTTCTTCCAAACCCTCAGTGGCCGAAGAACTTCTGTTGGACCCCTGAGTGCCAACAGGCGTTCGAAGAACTAAGGAGCTACCTCGGCTCACCTCCACTGTTGGTGAAGCCAGAGCCTGGAGAAGAACTGTTTTTATACCTGGCGGTCTCTCCCACGGCTCTCGCAGCAGTACTTGTCAAGGAAGAAGCAAAAGTCCAACGGCCGATCTACTATGTCAGTCGCACATTAAGAGACGCCGAGACCAGGTATACTAAATTAGAAAAACTGACTTACGCCCTGTTGATTGCAGCCCGGAGGCTCCGACCCTACTTTCAAGGGCACACCGTAACACTGCTCACCGACCAACCGATCAAGGCGATTCTACACCGGACAGATACCTCTGGGAGGATGGCAAAATGGGCGATCGAGCTCACAGAATTCGACATCAACTACTGACCCAGGCCAGCAGTGAAGGCCCAGATATTGGCAGATTTCATAGTGGAGTGTACTATCCTGAGGAGGCCGAACCTGAACAAGGTGAAATTGATGGCCTGGAGACCCGACCGAACTCCCCCAAAGAAGAAGCAGATCCCTCTGGTTGCTTTTGGGCCCTCTACGTGGACGAATCTTCCAACATGTCAGGCGCAGGCGCAGGCCTGATCTTGATCAGTCCAGAGGGAATCATCGCGGAGTACGCTCTGCGCTTCGAGTTCCCCGCAATAAATAATGGAGCAGAATATGAAACTCTGATCACAGGACTGAAGATCGCCAAAGAGCTGGGAGTAGATCAGCTCCAAGTCTACAGTGACTCCCAACTAGTAGTGGGATAAGTCAACGAAAACTACGAAGCACGGGAGGATAGCATGGCTAAGTATCTTGAAAAGGTAAAGGAGCTCGTCCCGCCTTCAGTAGCTTCAACATCAAGCAGATTCTGAGGATGGAAAATATCAGGGCCGACCTTCTCTCCAAGCTGGCAACACTGGCTCCAGCCGAATTGCCTAAGAATGTTCTCTTTGAAGTTCTAAAGTGCCCGAGTACGGGAGAATCGCAGCCCGTGATGGAAATTGACCACGAGCCCAACTGGATCGACCCACTGATAACATATCTCAGAGACGGGGTTCTCCCCCAGGATGCAAAAGAAGCTCGGAAGCTCAAAAATCAAGCCTCCCGCTACATCCTTTATGAGGGCAAGTTGTACAAGAGATCATACTCGTTGCCCCTTTTAAAATATCTCCGGTCTTCGAAAGCTGACTACGCCTTGTGGGAGGTGCATGAAGGAATCTGCGGAAGCCATATGGGGGCTAGATTTTTATCTCACAAGTTGCTCCACCAAGGATATTACTGGCCGACGATGCATCATAACTCGGTTGAATACGTCAGAAAGTGTGACCGATGTCAGAGATATGCCAACATCCAGAGACAGCCCGCCACCGAGCTTACACCCTTGAGTGCCCCATGGCCTTTTGAGCAATGGGGGGTGGACATCCTTGGATCCTTTCCCATGGCATCGAGGCAGAGGAAGTTCCTCCTGGTAGCGATTGACTACTTCACCAAGTGGGTCGAAGCCGAACCGTTGGCGAAAATCACAGAAGCTAAGGTGCAAGATTTCGTCTGGAAGTCAATCGTTTGTAGGTTCGGTCTGCCAAGAACCCTAATCACCGATAACGGGTGGCAGTTCACGGGAGCAAGATTCATCGAATTCTGTGAAGATCTGAACATCTCCCACAACTTCACATCAGTAGCCCATCCCCAGGCAAACGGCGAAGCTGAAGTGACCAACAGAACCCTGCTGCAAAGGATCAAGACAAGGCTCGAAAAGGCGAAGGAAACTTGGACAGACGAACTTTATCATGTGCTGTGGGCGTATCGAACTACCCAAAGACTGCCCACGGAGGAGACCCCTTTTGCTTTAGCCTTCGGAACGGAGGCTGTTATCCCAATTGAGCTTAAACTCCCGTCAGCGCGAGTCGTGGCATTCAATGAACATCACAATTCGCAAGGTCTCAAAGCCAACCTCGACTTACTAGAAGAAAAGCGGGAGGTAGCTCAAGTTTGGATGACAGCCTACAGACAGAAAGTCACCCGCTATTATAATTCTCGGGTTAAGAATAAAATCTTTAGAGCAGGAGATCTAGTGCTTCAATGAGCTACTGTCTCGCAACCTCAGGACCGAGATAAGCTCGTCCCAAACTGGGAAGGCCCGTATGAAGTCAAAGAAGTAGTTCGGCCCGGAACCTATTACCTCAAGGAGCTCGGGGGAGCAGACCTCCCACGACCATGGAGCTCGGAAAACTTACGAATGTATTACCGATAACTTTATTTTAAATAAAAGTTGCATATCTACATGTCTCCCCTCTTGGCACTAGCTTATATTGATAGGACAGTCGAAACAAACCGTGTCGGAAGTGGGAGGGGAACTTCTTCTCGACAAAGTCGAAGGCCCGATTCTCTTTAGACCGAATAGGGGGAGAGGCCCTGCAACGCCCATATGTGCCCCCACAACCCTGTTAGGGACAGGAGGAAAACCTCGCCCTAACTTGAGCAAAGTTGAAGGCCCGATTCTCTTTAGATCGGATGGAGGGAGAGGCCCTGCAACGCCCATATGTGCCCCCACAGCCCTGTTAGGGACAGGAGGAAAACCTCGCCCTAACTTGAGCAAAGTCAAAGGCCCGATTCTTTTAGACTGGATGGGGGGAGAGGCCTTGCAATGCCCATATGTGCCCCCACAGCCATGTTAGGAACAGGAGGAGAACCTCGTCCTAACATGAGCAAAGTCGAAGGTCCAGTTACACCTAGATCGGATAGGGAGGAAGGGCCCAGCAGCGCCCCTATGTGCCCCTACAGTCGCATTAGGGACAGGAGGAGAACCTCGTCCTAACCAGAGCTGAAATCTGTTACGACAGAAATAGGAGAAGAACCTCGCCCCGACACCAATTAAGGTCTGATCATTCAAGATCAGATGAGAAAAAGAGGGACCTTCCCAGCGGCCCCTTTGCAATAAGACTCTGTCCGGACTTCTACGGGAGTCGGACTTCACCCTCGACTTTAATCGCAGGTAGACTTCGCTCGGACTCCTACGGGAGCCGGGCTCCGTCCCCGACTTCAACCGCAAGCAGACTCCGTTCGGACTCCTGCGGGAGCCAGATCTCGTCTCTGACTCCGGCTACGGGAAGACTCCGCCCGGACTCCTACGGGAGCCGGGCTTCAACCCCGACCTCGATCGCTGGTAAGCTTCGTCCGGACTCCTACGGGAGCCGGACTTCGCCCCTGACTTCGATTGCAGGAAGACTTCGTCCGAGCTCCTATGGGAGTCGGATTTCATCTCTGACTTCGCCTACAGGAGCCGGACTCCCACAACCCCACTAAGAGCAGAGGAAAAAATCCCACTCGAAAAAGAAAAAGGGAAAAGCGGAGAGGAGTTAAAGAGGAAAGTGATGAAAAAGGAAAGTGATGGACTTCGTCGGTGATGAATAGAAAACAAATAGCATCAAATATGCAGAGAACCTTGCCCCAGCAAGGGTTGGGGTTCTTATCAAGAAACCTAGCTTTCAAGAAAGCTCTCAACGCAAGCCTGAGACAAGTCGACTTCCTCAGGGTGACGACAAGCTCGGACCTCCGAGCTCGAGCCCTAATGGGGGGCACCAAGCCCGAGTGGCCCCAGACAAATCTGCAGCCTCAGACGAAAGGATGGGCCGATGAAATGGCAATCGGGTACCTCCGAACAACACAAAGGCCGAAAGAAGCACGGCAGGTGACAATTCAACACATGGGTAAAAGAGGTAGCAGAAAATTCTCTTCTTATATTATTTATTAAATACGCATTATAGAGCCATTAAGGCTGAAGAAGAAGGATGACTGGAAAGGCGAGCCGACGTGGCCACAACTAGTAACCTCCGGATGACCTCAAAAAAAAAAAAAGAAAAAAGAAGAAGAAGAAAGAGAGAGAAGGGAATACAACAATAACAACGGTAAAGGAAAGAAGTTCGGCAGGCAGTAATTCGATGCAAAGTGCGGACGAAGTAACAAAATCTCCTTCTCATTTTTTGATTAACAAGATGTACGTTACAAGACCCGGAGGGCCAGAAAAAGAAAACAAAGGGATACACCGGAGACCACTTCAAGCTGTCGACTTCTCTTCCGGTTCCATCCTTTTCAGTAGTATTTTTCAGTACGTGTGATAAGTCTCTCAGCTCTCGCCCCCCGCCTCGTTTCGCTCCATCGCCGAAACCCCAACCCTAGGGGGAAAAGGATGGGATAAAATTCAGGGGACAGTGAAGGCAACAGCAGCGGCGACGACGACCTGCTTCAAGAAGAACCGGAGGTATCCCAGAGGCCGCGATGATGCCGGAGGCATGCGCCACCACCGTGTGCTCCACGACAACCACCATCCTAGGTGCTCCAGCAAGTCGGCATGCGCTACTTCCACCGTCCCCGCAACAAGTTCTACTGCCCCATCGTCGGTGCCGACCGCTTCTGGTCCCTCGACCCCGATGACGTCAAGAATTCCGTCACAGCTTGTGATGACAACTCTGCCCCCTTGACCGGTGTCGCCCCGTTCGGCTCCTCCAAAACTCTCGGGCGGAACGGCCTCGTCGGTGGACCCCGTCATTAAACCCTGTTGTTGAAGGAATTCTCCCTCGAGCCCCCTTTAAGGTGACGGAAACCCTCGGTGACAGTTTGACAGCCGGAGAACTCGCAGGCCGCTGTTTTCCTCCTCACACTTCTCTTGGTCCGTGGCATCCTCTCGAGGTTGGCCTCCGGGGCAGGGGCCCCGATGGGAGAACTCCTCGGAGAGGCGAGGGGACTGAAGGCGGTGGAGAGCCGGCGGGGATGGCGAAGACTGGTGCGAAGGGTGCTCGGAGTCGAAAAGGGCACTGATGGAGTGGCTGAGTGGCTAAACTCTCAGACGGAAGAAAGGTGTCGACCCTCAGGCGAAGTGAAGCCCCTAGAGTAAAGGCGGGGGCTTAAATAAGCAATGGGGCCTGGTGCAGTTATGGTGGCAGATATCCCTAGGCCTACCAATGCCCGCCACGTGTCCCACTCACCGCGACATAGGGTTGACCATTCGCGGACCACTATGGCATGACGCTTAGGATTACGTCCTGGTGGGAGTTCTGAAATAACTTTTTGGATCGCCCTAATCGGAAAAGGCTCCAGCACACACGCATTAAATGTCAAGATTTTCGAGGGCGGTCGTGTGCAGAATTCGAGGAAACGACTTCGGCTGTGAAAATTTTCTGTACTTCCTTCGCTCGAAGCACGAACTCGAAAGTAGGGGGACTGGTGTTGGGTGTAAAACCCCCCCAGTCGAAGTTCGTGTCAGGAGTGACTCTTATGGGAGCCAGACTCCGTCTCCAACTTCGACTGCAGGCAAACTTTGTCCGGACTCCTACGGGAGCTGGACTCCGTCTCCAACTTTAGCTGCAGGTAAACTTCGTCCAAACTCCTACGGAAGCCAGACTCCATCTTCAACTTCGACTGCAGGCAAACTTCGTCCGGACTCATACGGGAGCCGGACTCCGTCTCCAACTTCAGCTGTCGGTAAACTTCGTCCGGACTCCTATGGGAGCCGGACTTCGTCTCCAACTTCAACTGCAGGTAAACTTCGTCCGGACTCCTACGGGAGCCGGACTCCGTCTCCAACTTCGACTGCAGGCAAACTTCGTCCAGACTCCTACAGGAGCCAAACTCCATCTCCAACTTCAGCTACAGGTAAACTTCGTCTGGACTCCTATGGGAGCCAGACTCCGTCTCCAACTTCGACTGTAGGCAAACTTCGTCCGGACTCCTACGGGAGCCGGACTCCATCTCCAACTTCGACTGCAGGCAAACTTCGTCCGGACTCCTACGGGATCCAGACTCCGTCTCCAACTTCAGCTGCAGGTAAACTTCGTTCGGACTCCTATGGGAGCCGGACTCCATCTCCAACTTCGACTGCAGGCAAACTTCATTCGGACTCCTACGGGAGCCGGACTCCGTCTCCAACTTCAGCTGCAGGTAAACTTTGTCCGGACTCCTGCGGGAGCCGGACTCCGTCTCCAACTTCAACTGCAGGTAAACTTCGTCCGGACTCCTACGGGAGCCGGACTCCGTCTCCAACTTCAACTGCAGGTAAACTTCGTCCGGACTCCTACGGGAGCCGGACTCCGTCTCCAACTTCAGCTGCAGGTAAACTTCATCCGGACTCCTACGGGAGCCGGGCTCCGTCTCCAACTTCAGCTGCAGGTAAACTTCGTTCGGACTCCTACGGGAGCCGGATCCTGTCTCCAACTTCAACTACAGGTAAACTTCGTCCAGACTCCTACGGGAGCCGGACTCCGTCTCCAACTTCGATTGTAGGAAGACTTCGTCCGAGCTCCTATGGGAGCCGGATTTCGCCTTCGACTCCAGCTACAGGTGGGATTTGATCGGGCCCCCACGGGAGCCGGACTTCCATCCTGAACTCCTGCTGAAGGTCTCGGCCCAAATTTCTCGACAAATGATCCCCATCCGGGCTTCTGTGGAAATCAGACTCCAATCAAACTTCAGCCGACAAGTCTGGACCCCCTGGCAGGCCGCAGTAACGGCCACGACTCTGCTCCACTCCCTGCGGTGGATCCTACGCGGCTCCATTACTCCCTGGCGGGCCGCAGTAACGGCCATGACTCTGCCCCACTCCCTGCAACGGATCCTGTGTAGTTCCACTACTCCCTGGCAAGTCGCGACAACGGATGCCACTCCGCTCTCCGCAACTGATTCCACATGGCGAGCCATGATGATAGCCACGACTCCACCCCATTACTCTTCATGATTAATTCCTCCTGGCCCCGTACAGCCCACGACGAGGCGATCATAGACAGTCGCTATCAATCCTCTGCTCCCTCCGTCTATAAAAGGGGACCCCAAATACGTTATTCTCTAAGCTCTATTTTCTATCCCAAAACTCTGCTAAAATTTTTGTTCGAGCACTCCATTCTTGTTGAGACAGAGAACTGACTTGAGCATCGGAGGATCTTGCCAGAGCAACCCCACCTTCGGTTTAGACTTCTTTTGCAGGTCCCGACGGCGACCGCGACTCCCTCGACTCCAGCTTCTCCGGCGCAGGTGGATTTTTGCACCAACAATATCTATCTTGAGTAATAGTAATCTCAGGTAAGACTAGTGGCAAATGTAGTGGTTGAGATTATAAAAGAGCAGCCTATCGTTCCTAAAAAAGATCCAAAAAAATATGTTGGATCTGCTATAGACTAGTATGTACATGGCCTTGAGATGATTGAAGCTGTATGATTCTATTCTGCCATTAGCCCGACATTGAAGTATAGTAGAATGATGGAAGAAGGAAGTATTAGTATCACAAGCTTGCAACCAAGACACCCTAGATTTTTGATGCTAGAATCGCTCTTGCATACGATGATTATGATGATAGGCCTTTACAAAAGATACATGATGTATATGATCAAAATTAGAAAGCCCTCACTTGTCGAGCATCTGATTATTGCAATCGATAAATCTGATCATTAAGATGTTAGCCTGAAGAGAATAGATTATCCATATCCTACTGTCATTTGAGAAGAGTCTTTTTAATGTTTTGAAGAAATATAGATAACCTATCATCCAACAGAATAGATCTTTGACAAGCCCATGTCCGATGAACCGCTGCTTGAACACCCGAGAATGCAAGTCAGGACTCTTGAATGTAAAAGATGACCTTCCCTGTGGGAGATCCTTAATAAGTGATAAAATGATTGGATAATAATCTGATACATATCTACTAAGATGATTAATACTAGATGTTAGAAACATACCAATCCAAAATTGAAATACAAATGCTCTATCCAGCCTTTTCCAGACTCATCAATCCTAAATGATTATTACACCAAAGCTACTGAGGACCCCAAAACCCTAAAACAAGAAGACCAGATGGTCAAAGAAAACTTTGAAACTCCTTAAACTTCATTTATCAATCTTAAAAGGTTTACCCTCTTTCTTATCCTCAAAGTTCAAGATACAATTAAAATCACCAATAGGAAGGAAAGGCAAGCAGAAAGATACAATAGCCCTAACACCCAAGATTCCCCAGAAGATGCTGTAATTACATCAAAAAACTACTTGCCTATCTATGACACCCAACAATAATGGCCCCCAACAACCCAACAATAGGATCATTTAGGACCCATCAACCCCTTAAATTGAGGCAAAATAGACTCAAACAACCTTGTCTTAAGAAACAAACTACTAATGGTCTATATTACAGATTGAAGACTTCACATAGTTGACAAAAGAGGTCTTAGTAGCCCAATGATAGTTTCAAGCCAAAATATGCATAACTAGGATAGGAAAAGTTTAGATGATCCTTGGTCAATCTCAGCCTCTACACCAATAGAAGAACCATTCCCCTCACATGGTACAGAAGTAGATGGTGCAGTTGAAAGAGCACTAGTAGAAGCAATGACATCCTTAATTTGAGAAACACAAATATGATGGGTAAGAGATAGATTATTGGATTGATCCTATGACACATTAGACTAATCAACAAGAAAAGAAGCAGCATCAGAGTGCTCGACATCTACTGGCCACCAGACTTCTTTCTATCTGAGAGAAAGAGACATCTAATGCCAAGATGCTAAAGGATGACCAATAGCTTGCTGATTAATAGGTTTCTTTTCCACATCATCTATAATATGCACCTTCATCTTGGGAGGAGAATCAAACCTTAGTGAAGACACCTACCTAGGTATGGTCGGAGGGGATTGTTTATGCCTCTCCTTATAACTGATGGCACAACAGAAGATTTTGCACCATCAACTAATAATGGAACCACCTCCATATTTTGGGACTCAGACTCTTGTTCAAAATGGATCTCAATTTAGTGGCCTATATCATGACCTAGAGACCTTCAAAGAAGAGGAAGCAGTGACATGCATCTTCGAAGGAGGAGATTCCCTGGAACCTTTTTGTTGTTGCAACCAACCCCCTTGTACTTTATCTTTAGAAGGAGATGATGTTGGGGACCCAGTAGGCTTAGAGTATCAAATAGACAAAATTGGAATCTCTGCATCTCGAATCCATGGCCCATATATTGGTTCAACACCAATGATCATAGCTTCTGGACAACCATAAGATTCTAGCAATCGCCATAGCAACCCATAAGAATAACACACATCGAACAATTCTTCATAAGTAAATTGTTGCCATATGAGATTATCTATAACCCTAACCTTAACCCCACAACAAATGGATTTAGTAATATCCATTAGTATACATACCTTAGCAAAATCCATGCTGATTGATGCTTCGATCCACTCATCAAGGAAGAGAAGAACCCTAGTCAAAGATGCAATTCTCCAAACCATAGTTGATTCCTACAATTCCAATGGCAAATTTGTTGGGAATAGTGTCCCAAAGCCAATCGTCAGCCTGTTGACGGTTGTGCTCCTTTTGTATTAGTACATGAATTATAAATAAATAAAAGTTATTTTGATATTTTTTCATCACAAATGTTTCATCTTCTAATGAACTCCTGTGTTGTGGTGAAGTCTTTAGGACTATTTAGACTCGACAAAAGAGGATTTGTCGCTTAGTCCTTAAACATGTTCGCGACCAAATGATACGTTGTTACCAAGGACGACAACGTTTATCGAGCATAGGTCGTTGTGTGCCATATGGGTTGGTTGTCCTCATAACCAAAGAGTGTGGAGACACTGGTATGGCATACAGATGAGATGTAATGGTACATCTGCACTGAACGTGACCAACTCCAGAGCTATTTCTGCTGTCAAGATTTGCTCCGATGGGATATGGGTATAAATATCCCTCCGACCTAAGACCGCCATGGTGACTTACAAGCAATTCACTGCACTTAGGCACTGGACTACTTGAATTTCTAATTCAATGACGGAAGGCTGCTGGGTGTAGTCAAGTACTTGACTTGTCGGTGCGTGTGTCAAGATGGGATTGACCACTCCAGTTTAGGAGCTGTGTACAGTCGTATTTTAATTTAGCAAAATCTTGACCAGGGTAGTCCTAGTGAGGAGTCACAGGATTAATTGAGTTGAACACGATTCGGATGATATCATCAGGGTTGACAGTTTAACCCAAAGTCATCCTAAACACAGGGGTCAAAAGGGATGAATTATACAGTAACCATATTCACGTAGGTTCTGAATGTTGCGATTGTGATTATTCGACCTATCCGATCGTCGGGTACCATTGCTAGATGGTCACTTCGATTAGTATAAGAATTGGTTCCTGTGCTACCGGCTTAGGTTCGAACCTGCGGGGTCACACACATTAGTGGTTCCTTTCTGATCAGATGGCTGATTATGAGTCTTATGTGTCTGAACTCTATGATTGAGAATTAGGATTCTCTGATCATGAGTTCCATACATTTTGGGTACCGGAGTCAAAATTTTGAATTTTAAATTTTGAATTTGAAATTTGAACTCTTTGATCAGGGTTTTATATCGATGGTCTCTGATGCCTGATTGCCCATCGGATTTGGACTCAATATTTATGAGAGGTTTAATTAGTGATTTAATTGCTAATTAACTCAATTTGATTGAGTAATTATTTTTGGATCAAGTCCAATTGAATTGGATTCAGTTTGGATTGACCCGATTAGGTTAAATGTTGACCTAATCGCTAAGGTGGTTTAGTCTCTGATTTGATCAGGGGTTAGGTTTAGTTAATTTTTGATTTGATTAAGATTTTATTGAGCCTAATTAAGCCTAATTAAGTTGGATTTAATTTATTCTAATTGTGCTTAATCTATTTAGATTAGGTTGGCTCAATTAGGTTCAAACCACCTTGACTTTTCTCCCTGCGCCACCTCACTTCTTCTGTGCATATTTAAATTCACGAGAAGCAACTTCTCATGAATTTTCTCCATGCAGAAGCCATCCCATGCCCACCCTTGTGCGCCAAATATCTGGATAAAAATAAGTTGGTTGGCCATTCAAATTCAAAAGAAAGTTTGAATTTGAATTAGCAACCAACTAATCCTTGCGCCATGGTCTTATCTTGTGCACCCCATATTTTACACGAGAAAATGTTTCTCGTGTAAACTCTCCATGCACAAATCAACTGACACCCCTTCTCTTCTCACGCACAAGTGGATAGGGATGAGTTGGTTTTGCATTTGAATTCAAATTTGATTTGAATTCAAATGTGCAACTACTTATCTTTATCCTCTCACGTGGATAAAACATGTTCGACGTTGTTTTAAAAAGAGGAGAAAGGTGAGATGTGTGTAAAAATTTTAGGAGAGAAACTTTGGGGCATGAGAAAAGTTTGTGCGCAAGGTGAAGGTCCAAAACCTTCCGAGAGAAAAAAGAAAGAAAAGAAAGAAAATTGAGCGCAGGGTTTCTAGTGTGTACCCTAGGGTTTCTATCTAGGGTTTGGGAAGTGAGATTGGTATGCCACGAGTGTCGTGAGTCCACCAAATTTTAGGGAGAGATCCATCAGCCTCTCAAGCAACCGTGCAAATGATCTGGAGCATCTGAGGAGTCGGCACACGTTGATCGAAGGAGTTCGATCAACATCTGCCATCAAAAGGGTGAAATCACGAACTAACATTCGTGAGGAGCTGATCAGACAGGAGCTTCGTGTGGATGATCCGCAGAGGCCAGATATTTATGTGGCTATGACGTGACGATCAGAGCCTCCCGACGGTGATCAGATTATGGTGATCGACTACCCACAAAAGGTGATGTATTCTGAACACAGTACTGTAAAAGGTTTACTGATTCAAATTTAAATTTCAAATTTAAATGCATACTATTGTATCATATTTAGATCCTAGTGTAGGGTTAATTAGTATTAATTAATGAGATTAATTAATAATTTCACTCTAAAATAGTAATTTTGAAAAAATTTTAAAATTACCATTTTGCCCCTGCACAAAATTTTCGCTGCAAATGGTATCAGAGCATGGTTCTAGAATATGATATACATATGCATGGGTAGATTAAGGTGTAATCTATAAGTTTAAATTTGAAATTCAAAATTCAAAATTCGAAATTCAAAAAAAAATTTGAAATTTGAAATTTAAAATTTGTTAGAAGTTTCAAATTTGAAATTCAAAATTTGAAATTTGAAATTTGGTTGAAATCTCAAATTTGAAATTTGAAATTTAAAATTCAAAATTCAAAATTTAAAATTCAAAGATTGAAAATTTGAAATTTGGTTGAAATCCCAAATTTGAAATTTAAAATTTGAAATTTGAAATTTAAAATTTGAAATTCAAAATTTAAATTTTAAAATTGGTATATTTAGATATACTTGATCCAAGTAGCAAGTAATCTAATTGGGTTGGTTGCCATGGCCGTCCGGTCATAGAAGAAAAGTAGGGTTTAAAGGCCCTCTCTTCCCATTCGATGGGGTCTCCTATGGCGATAGGGGTGCCGATGCAATTATATCCCATGCCGATGAAGCAGTGAAAGGACTTAATTATAAAATTTATCATGAATGTGTTAGATTAGATCTAAAAAAAAATTTATGATTTATTTTGAGTTATTTTCTGTTATGAAATGAGTAATAGGATTGCTGTTTATGAATTGTGCTGACCCGTTTGTGAAATGAGTCAACACATTTGGTGAACAAAAAATAAAATCTTTCAAAATTTGAAAATTATTTTCGAAATGCCAAACCCTGACCCATCAGCCCAAGTACTTAATTAAAAGAATTAAGTGTTGTCTAGTAGGTCTAGAATTGTGAATTAAGACCTAAGACAATTGCATAAACTTGTGGGTCAATGGGTTAGATGAATTAGGTCCATAATTGGGTTAGACCTAAGGTTAGCTTAAAAAATGGACTAAATGGAGTAATTGGTCAAATCTAATCTAAAGTTGAATTAGATTAGGTCAAGGATACTCTAGACTCAACTTCAATAGTTGTAGTTGAATGGGTCCATGTCTTTAACTAGACCAAGATGGACTTAATTCATGGCTACGCGGTGGAGCCCTATTTACTAAGTTGATCAAAATTAAAACTAATGAACCGGTTGGTGTCTAAGGTAAGTTCGGCAGTTTTGACCAGTGGTTCTTAAGCGGGAGCTACTCGCATTGATTCGATCATTGATGAGTTAATGGCAAATTCCCACCACTGATCTCACTTACCTGGCCAATCTGGTAAGTTAGATTTTGATTAGATCACTTGGTGATTAGAGCTCACCCATGTCATTAGGTAAATCAGTGTGACTGATTTAGGTGCTCCTAATGCCAGCTTTAATTAAATCTTTTTTTTTTAATCTGACTTGGTGAAGTCGGTGGGAGGATTGAAATTGGCTTGATGATTTCTTCTCTACTATTCTTTAATAAAATTCTCAAAATTATTAGGTCCCTAAAATGATTAAGTTATAATGATAACTAAGTCATAGCCTCCCATTAAGTGAATGATAATGAGTCCATTAGTTCAATAATCATTGGAGGCCCAAAGGCCTGGTGCTCATTGGCTAATGGAATTATTATTCATAATATGATAATTTGATTGAGTCTTTCTGATGGTGGTTAGGTTGGCCGGCCAAAGTCGGGCCTGATCATTTATTGGTCCGATTCACTAAATTAAGTCATGTTAATGGTTGGATCTAACCAGATCTTTTCAGTGGAGGCCAAAGCCTACTGATTAGGTTCTGGGGCAAAATCAATTACTAGAAGTTGTTTAGAGAAACAACTGGTTAAGACCTACCCATAGATGCACATGGGTTGACCAACCAAAGTTGGGCTCGTGTGTAGTCTGTGTGGATTCTAGTACCCATTAAGGAATTAAAGTAATTCCTCAAATTGGAGGATGAGGCTACCAGTTCATAAAAATATTGAGAAAAACTTTAGACTAAAGTCCAAATCTTTAGTATTAATTTATGTACTAATAGAGGTCTCATTTTTCTTTATGCAGCTATGGCCACTACCCTGTCGCTCCGGTCATTATTAGATAATGACAAGCTCATGGGATCCAATTTCGATAGCTGGTATCGAAAATTGAAAATCATCCTTGAGCATGAGCGGATCCTTTATGTAGTAACGGATCCAGCACCTGAGGAGCCAGCTCCGAACGCTAGTAAGGCGATCCGAGACACTTACTTGAAGTGGCTCAATGACCGTACCACCGTTCGATGTATTATGCTGGCAGCAATGAATGACGAGTTCAGCCGAAGGTTTGAGAACGCCCAGCCACAGGAGATGCTTCAAATGTTGAACGACTCCTTTGGCACGCCTGACGACGTTGAAAGGCACAAAACTAGTTGTATCATTTTCAATGCTCGGATGAGGGATGGGGCCTCAGTCACTGATCATGTACTGTACATGATCGAGATGATTGAGCACCTAAGCAAATTGGGCTTTCCTTTGCACGAGCAGCTCGGTAAGGATGCGATCCTTAATTCCTTGCCCAAGTCCTTCCTCCCATTCCTTACTCATTTTCGAATGACAAAGCCTGTAGTAAACTACCACGGATTGTTGGGGTTGCTGCAGAACTTTGAGAAGGATCACCAACTCCATAAGGAGTCGGTGAATGTAGTGGGAGGGTCTTCTTCTCGTCGTCAACCCTTTGGGAAGGGGAAGAAGAACAAGAAGAAGAAAAATAAGAAGGTGCAATCTCATGCTGGGACAGTAGCACAGGGTCAGACCAAGAAGTGCAAGCACGACCAGAGCCAGGCGGAGTGCTTCTTTTGCAAGAAGCAGGGGCATTAGAAGAGGAACTGTCCTCAATACATTGCCTCCCTGGACCCGAACAGGCCAAAGAAGAAGCAAGGTAATTATATGATAACTCCTTGCAACTTTTCAATTTGTGATACTACTGCCTGGGTATTGGATACCGGAAGCCCTTATCATATTTGTAATTCGATGCAGGGTCTGCAGGTCAGTAGGAGATTTGATGAAGGCGAGAGGTTCCTGAACGTTGGAGATGGAAGCAAAGTTCCAGTTCTAGCTTTAGGAATCATGAGTCTTGTAATCAATTCTCGTAATGTAATTCTGAGTGAATGTCACTATTGTCCAAGTTTTTTATTAAATATTATTTCTGTAGGCCTTTTGGCCATGTACGGTTATGATTTTTTAATAAAAAAAAATATTTACAATATCATTTTGAATGGTGTTATAATATTTATTGGATAATTAAATAATAGAATTTACTTACTATCACAGCCTGTTAATGTGGTTCAAAACTTCAGTAAATGCTCTAGAATAGATAATGTGTTAGAAGTCTACCTTTGGCACTGTAGGCTAGGTCATATCAATAAGAACAGGATAAACAGGTTGGCTCAAGAAGGAATTCTTGAAGTTAGTGATTGTGAATCACTTCCAACCTGCGAGTCCTGTCTTCTTGGAAAGATGACCAAGTCACCTTTTACTGAAAAAGGTGAGCGAGCCAGTGAACTCTTAGGTCTGGTACATTCTGATGTATGTGGACCCATGAGCTCAAGTGCAAGAGGTGGATTTTTCTACTTCATAACCTTCACAGACGACCTATCTAGGTATGGGTATGTCTATTTAATGAAGCATAAGTCGGAATCATTTGAAATGTTCAAACTATTCCGAAATGAGGTAGAAAAATAAACTAGGAAGTGTATTAAAACTCTTCGATCTGATTGAGGAGGTGAATACCTTTCCAATGAGTTTCTGACGTATCTAGGAGAGAATGAGATTCTCTCTCAGTGGACTCCTCCTGGAACACCACAGCATAATGGTGTGTCTGAAAGGAGGAATCGGATCCTGTTAGACATGGTTCGATCCATGATGGGGTTTGCTGGTCTGTCGATCTTTCTCTGGGGATATGCGCTCGAATCGGCTTGTTACCTTCTAAATAGAGTTTCGAGTAAGTCTGTAGCTAAAACGCCATATGAGATATGGATAGGACGTAAGCCAGTACTCTCGCACCTTAGGGTTTGGGGGTGTCCGGCTTATGTTAAACGTTTAATTACAGACAAGCTTGGACCTAGGTCTGACAAGTGTAATTTTATTGGGTACCCAAAAGAGACCAAAGGGTATTATTTCTACCTTGCTGATGAGCAAAAGGTGTTTGTCAGCCTTAAGGCAATTTTTTTAGAAAAGGAGTTCCTTAGTGAAAAAAACTATTGCCTCTAAGGTCGAACTTGACGAAGTTCGATAGGTGGAAAAACTGACACATGTTACTGAACCTGAACCGAATTTGATTAGATCAGATCCGGAGCCCATTGATTATGCACCCTTAAGGCAGTCTGGTAGAGTACCACATCAACCGGACAGATACTATGGTTTCTTGGTCCGGGATGGTGATCCTGTCGAACTTGATGAAAATGATGAGGATCCGATCACCTACATGGATGCAATGCAGAGATCTGACTCTGAGAAATGGCTAGAGACCATGAAATCTGAAATGGAGTCCATGAAGGTCAACGATGTGTGGACATTGGTTGACCCACCCGAAGGAGTAAAACCCATAGGGTGTAAGTGGGTCTTTAAAAGGAAGAGGGGCGCAGACGGAAAGGTGAAAACCTATAAAGCCCGTCTGGTTGCCAAGGGATATCATTAACGTTATGGTATAGACTATGACGAGATATTTTCTCCTGTGGCAATGCTCAAATCCATTCGGATTATGCTTGCGATAGCTGCCCATCTGGACTATGAAATCTGGCAGATGGATGTGAAGACAGCTTTCCTAAATGGAGACCTGGACGAAGAGGTGTATATGATACAACCTGAAGGGTTCACATCCACAGATGAGTCTAAGGTATGCAAGCTACAGAGGTCCATTTATGGACTTAAGCAGGCATCTCGGAGTTGGAACATACATTTTGATAGGACGATCAAAACGTATGGCTTCGTTAAGAATGGAGAAGAGCCCTGCATTTATAAGTGGGCTAATGGTCCAGTAGTAGTATTTCTTGTATTGTATGTGGATGACATTCTCTTAATCGGGAATGATGTCCTTGCATTACAGGGAATAAAGATTTGGCTATCATCACAGTTCTCCATGAAGGATCTGGGAGAAGCTTCCTACATCCTAGGGATGAGGATCTATAGGGATAGATCCAAAAAGTTGCTTGGCTTATCTCAGTCCACGTACATTGATACTATGCTGAAAAGGTTCAGCATGGAAAATTTCAAGAAAGGCTATCTACCGATAGGCCATGGAAATTCTCTCTCGAAGAGGGATTGTCCGACAACACCTCAAGAGAGAGAGCGTATGGGTAGGATTCCATATGCTTCGACAGTGGGATCTATCATGTACGCCATGACATGTACACGACCAGATGTGGCATACTCACTAGGGGTAGTTAGTAGATACCAATCTGATCCAGGAGAGAATCACTGGAAGGTTGTTAAAACCATCCTGAAGTATTTAAGAAATACTAAGGATCAGTGGCTTATATATGGTGAATCGGACTTGAGACTTATAGGGTTTACAGACTCTAGTTTCCAGTCTGATCGCGATGATAGCAAGAGTGTGTCAGGATTTATTTTTACCCTTAATGGTGGGGCTGTCTGCTGGAAGAGTTCCAAGCAGCACACTGTGGCTGATTCAGTATGCGAGGCAGAGTATATTGCTGCATCAGATGCTGCCAAAGAAGCGGTGTGGCTGAGAAAATTCATCACCGAGCTCGGAGTAGCACCCTCCCTTGTTGGTCCAGTTCTGCTCTACTGCGACAGCTCTGGAGCCATTGCTCAGGCGAAGGAACCAAAGGCACACCAGCGGACGAAGCATATTCTGCACCGCTACCATCTCATCCGGGAGATCGTGAATCGAGGTGACATCGACCTTCAGAAGATCGACGGAAAGGAGAACCTGACCGACCCATTCACTAAAGCCATTGCGGTGAAGGAGTTCAACGACTACAAGTCGAAGATGGGTATTAGATACTACACCGATAGGCTTTAGGCCAAGTGGGAGATTGTTGGAAATAGTGTCCCAAAGCCAATCGTCAGCCTATTGACGGTTGTGCTCCTTTTGTATTAGTACATGAATTATAAATAAATAAAAGTTATTTTGGTATTTTTTCATCAAAAATATTTCATCTTCTAATGAACTCCTGTGTTGTGGTGAAGTTCTTAGGACTATTTAGACTCGACAAAGGAGAATTTATCGCTTAGTCCTTAAACATGTTCACGACCAAATGATACGTTGTTACCAAGGATGACAATGTTTATCGAGCATAGGTCGTTGTGTGCCATATGGGTTGGTTATCCTCATAACCAAAGAGTGTGGAGACACTGGTATGGCATACAGGTGAGATGTAATGGTACATCTGCACTGAACGTGACAAACTCCGGAGCTATTTCTGCTGTCAAGATTTGCTCCGATGGGATATGGGTATAAATGTCCCTCCGACCTGAGACCGCCATGGTGACTTGCAAGCAACTCACTACACTTAGGCACTGGACTACTTGAATTTCTAATTCAATGACGGAAGGCTGCTGGGTGTAGTCAAGTACTTAACTTGTCGGTGCATGTGTCAAGATGGGATTGACCACTCTAGTTTAGGAGCTGTGTACAGTCGTGTTTCAATTTAGCAAAATCTTGGCCAGGGTAGTCCTAGTGAGGAGTCACAGGACTAATTGAGTTGAGCACGATTCGGATGATATCATCAGGGTTGACAATTTAACCCTGAGTCGTCCTAAACACAGGGGTCAAAAGGGATGAATTATACGGTAACCATATTCACGTAGGTTCTGAATGTTGCGATTGTGATTATTCGACCTATCCGATCATCGGGTACCATTGCTAGATGGTCACTTCGATTAGTACAGGAATTGGTTCCTGTGCTACCGGCTTAGGTTCGAACCTGCGGGGTCACACACATTAGTGGTTCCTTTCTGATCAGATGGCTGATTATGAGTCTTATGTGTCTGAGACTCTATGATTGAGAATTAGGATTCTCTGATCATGAGTTCCACACATTTTGGGTACCGGGGTCAAAATTTTGAATTTTAAATTTTGAATTTGAAATTTGAACTCTTTGATCAGGGTTTTATATCGATGGTCTCTGATGCCTGATTGCCCATCGAATTTGGACTCAATATTTATGAGAGGTTTAATTAATGATTTGATCGCTAATTAACTCAATTTGATTGATAATTATTTTTGGATCAAGTCCAATTGAATTGGATTCAGTTTGGATTGACCCGATTAGGTTAAATGTTGACCTAATCGCTAAGGTGGTTTAGTCCCTGATTTGATCAGGGGTTAGGTTTAGTTAATTCCTGATTTGATTAGGATTTTATTGAGCCTAATTAAGCCTAATTAAGTTGGATTTAATTTATTCTAATTGTGCTTAACCTATTTAGCTTAGGTTGGCTCAATTAGGTTCAAACCACCTTGACTTTTCTCCCTGCGCCACCTCACTTCTTCTGTGCATATTTAAATTCACGAGAAGCAACTTCTCATGAATTTTCTCTATGCAGAAGCCATCCCATGCCCACCCTTGTGTGCCAAATATCTGGATAAAAATAAGTTGGTTGGTCATTCAAATTCAAAAGAAAGTTTGAATTTGAATGAGCAACCAACTAATCCATGCGCCATGTCTTATCTTGTGCGCCCCATATTTTATACGAGAAAATATTTCTCGTGTAAACTCTCCATGCACAAATTAACTCACGCCCCTTCTCTTCTCATGCACAAGTGGATAGGGATGAGTTGGTTTTGCATTTGAATTCAAATTTGATTTGAATTCAAATGTGCAACCACTTATCTTTATCCTCTCACACGGATAAGACACGTTCGACGTTGTTTTAAAAAGAGGAGAAAGGTGAGACGTGTGTAAAAATTTTAGGAGAGAAACTTTGGGGCATGAGGAAAGTTTGTGCATAAGGTGAAGGTCCAAAACCTTTCGAGAGAAAAAGAAAGAAAAGAAAGAAAATTAAGCGCAGGGTTTCTAGTGTGTACCCTAGGGTTTCTACCTAGGGTTTGGGAAGTGAGATTGGTGTGCCACGAGTGTCGTGAGTCCACCAAATTTTAGGAGAGATCCATCAGCCTCTCAAGCAACCATGCAAATGATCTGGAGTATCTGAGGAGTCGGCACACGTTGATCGAAGGAGTTCGATCAACATCTGCCATCAAAAGGGTGAAATCACGAACTAGCATTCGTGAGAAGCTGATCAGATGGGAGCTTCGTGTGGATGATCCGCAGAGGTCAGACATTAATGTGGATGCGACATGACGATCAGAGCCCCCCGACGGTGATCAGATTGCGGTGATCGACTACCCGCAAAAGGTGATGTGTTTTGAACACAGTACTGTAAAAGGTTTACTGATTCAAATTTGAATTTCAAATTTAAATACATGCTATTGTATCATATTTAGATCCTAGTGTAGGGTTAATTAGTATTAATTAATGAGATTAATTAATAATTTCACTGTAAAATAGTAATTTTGAAAAAGTTTTAAAATTACCATTTTGTCCCTGCACAAAATTTTCGCTACAAAATTAGGGATCCTAAGCCAAACCCTAGCATCCTGAAGAACATCCTTGCTAGACCAAAAATCCAATCACCAACTTTTCATGGGAAACAACTGGCCGACGAGGGACCATGGTCCCTTAGCCAAAACTCGATCCTTAACCTCCTCTGAGGGGAATTCAAAAAGAAGCAGACCATCTGAGAGAGGAAAAACATAGAAATCACCTTTTATATTCTACCTCACTCACATCTTCCTTTGCACAAAATCCAAAGAAAAATTCTACCCCAAAAACTTACCCAAAATTACAATCTTCTACCAATAGGAAGAGCGTTCAATCTCCTCTATCAAAAAGACCACCACCTCATGTAAATGTGCCTTTAGCATCGTAATCTCATCGATAGTTGTCTTGGACATCTCCCATCAAAATCGGCGAACATCTTAGATCACTTGGGACCAAGATCGCCCCGACTCCATAACAGTTGAACCTGATCATTGGTAAGATCTCCAAGAAGGCAACCCTGCAGCCGCCCCCCCCCCACCTCTGGTGGACAAATCCAAATTCCCGACCTTTAAAAGTGAAGAACCCCCATCATAGAGAAAGCAGGATGTGTCATGTTGAACGATTTTCTATCCACCAATGGGCTAAACGAAACCCACACTTAAGACATCCCTTTTGGTCATAGCGCCTACTGTATCAAAATTATGCAAACTGAGAGTTTAAAGTACCCATATAATAACTCTTTCATCTAAATTTTTGCTATGAAAATGTCCTAATCTTGTGTCTTAAACCTCAACTAACATCTCATCTCAATTTATTTGCATGCCATTTGGTTGTAATTGTTGGTCAACAAAACTCTTCAATTTTTTTGCATAACATTACAACAAATCATAAATAATAATAAAAATACATATAATATATCCAAATATTTTTTATAATGATGAGTGTACATACATGAACATTCATAGATCTTTTATCAGTAAATTCAATATTTTCCTCCTTTGTTGTCTAAGCATACTCATGATACTAAATTATAACTACATCTGATATTTGTCCATAATTCCTTTTCATCTATAATAATCAAATAATAAGGCTTACATAGAAGGTATTGACAAAATTAAATAGCTTTTTATGGAGGGGAGTTAATAATGTGTTTGAGTTTAGAAGAATTTACTATAATATACTCATACTCTACAAATAGAACCGGTCTCATGATTAGCTTACCCCTTGCATCCTTATAGATTTATGAAGTTATTTTGATTTTTATTTTCTAATTTTAACTTTAACAAATAAGAAAATAATGGATATATAATAACCTTTTAAAAAAATCATAGGCCTAATATGTGTTTTTTCAAGTTAATATCATATGTCTATAATCATAGTAACTATTAATTAGTATATTTTGTTATACTTGAAATTTTTTGAAGTGAACTGCTCCACCATTCTCATCCATAAGTCCAAAGTCAAGTCTTTGAGAGGATTTTTAATTTTTATTCTCTTAGTGCATATCTTCAATGGTAGCTATCTGCAATTTGATTTCATTATCTTACATACAAATATACTCCTACACTACATTATAATCATTGTCTTAATTTTACATTATATAATGCATATTATACATCAAGTAGTTAAATGCAACAATATATGGAGATAGATTTATTGAAAAACATGTCTTAAAGCCAATCGTTTGACAATTGTGCTAATTATAATTGTATATGAATTGATAAATAATAAAAGTTATTTGATCTTATTCATTACAAGGTTACATCTTCTAATGAACTCTTATATTGTGATAAAATCTTTAGGATTACTTTGATTGATAAAAGAAGATTTATTGCATAATCTTTAAATTGGTTCATGATCAAATGATACGCTATTACTAGGACGATAGCGATATCAAGTGTAGGTCGTTGTGTACCATATGCATTGGTTGTCCTCGTAATCAAATAGTGTAGAGACACTAGTATGGCATGCAGATGAGATAGAGGAGGACATCGTCACTGAACATGATCAACTATAGAGTACTCTGCTATCAAGGGTAGCTCATGAAGGGTATGGGTATAAGTGTCCCTTCGATCTGAGATCATCATGGTGATTTGCAAGCAACTCACTGTACTTTGGTGTCGGACTAACTGAGTTTTTAATTCAGTAATAGAAGATTTTTGGGTGTAATCAAATACTTGTTAAGTCAGTACGTGAGTCAAGATGGGATTGATCCCTCTGAATTAGGAGTTAATGTATCAATATATTTCAATTTAGCAAAATCTGAATTGGATAATCCTTATGATAGATTTGAAAAAGATTAAAATATAATATGGATAACTTATCTAGGATTGATAGTTAAATCTTAAGTCTCTTTGAGAATTAGGATCAAAAGGATGAATTATATGGTAACCATACGTCAATAGGTTCTTGAATGTTGCTTCACCTTCATTCGACCTATCTGGACGTCGGGTCACCATTGCTAGATCATTACATCGATTGATTCAAAAAATTATTTTTGTGCTACTAACTTAGATTTGAACCTATCAGGTCATACTCAAAAAAAATTTTCGACTGATATATGGCTGATCAATGATTGAGAATCATTCAAGAGCTTAATCATCAATTCGATTGATGGTTAACCTTATACAAAAGTTATAATAAATTAATTCATCAAGTATTAATGAATTAATGAAGAATTAATTAATAATTAAATTATTAAGTAACTCAATTTGATTGAATAAAAAAGATTAAATAAAATCTAATTGAATTGGATTCAATTAGGTTTGATCCAATTAGGTTATGAGATGACCTAATTGTTAAGAGAGAATTATCCCTAATTTGATCAGATTTTGATTCAATCAATTTTTAATTTGATTAAAATTTGATTAAAAATTTATAAATCTAATTAGATTAGATTTCATATATTTTATTTGGGCTAAATCAGATGTGATTTAGTTTGGATTCAAATAAGAAAATTAAGAGTCCTTATTGGAATAGAACTCTTCTCCCATGTGCCTCCCACTTTGATGCTATATATCCTCATGCACAAATAATTTTTGTATGAAATTTTTTTTATGCCAAAGAGTTCTTCTTCCTCTCTATCTCACATCCAAATCTGATTTGATTTTGATAAAAAAAAGATTTTAAAATTAAATTTTAAAATATTCCTTATCAAGAGACTCTGTTCTTATCCAAATCAATCTCTCCATGCCAACTTATTTTTTTCTCCTTAAATGTGTGATATTTTGAGGAGATCTTTTGTAAAAAATTAGTTGGAGAATTAATTTATCATTAAAAAATATGAAAAGAGGGATCCCATATTTTTTTGAAGTATTTTGGGATATAAATTATGAAGAGAGGTGACATCTTGTAAGAGTCCATGATCTCTTAGACTCTTCACCCCACCTCCTTACATGCCTATAAAAGGGATTTTTGTGGTTTCTTTTGTGTGTGTAAGATATCAGAAGAAGAGTTCTTCACATGAAGGGGCTTGGGGTGTTGGTTCATAGTGTGAAAAAGAGGAGGAGAGTCCTCTCTCTTTGGGTTAGCGCAAAAGTTGAATTCTAGGTTTTGGTCCTCAGGGTTTGGGAAGAGAGAAAAATATGAGAAAAAATTATTTTTTCTCTTTTTTTCTTTCACATCCTCATATATTTCAAAAGTTCATCTTTAATCTCTAAAAAAATTTTAGACATTTGAAGAAAGGATTCAGATCAGCCAAGAAGAAGATCTTCACGTGAGCTAGTACTTTCGAGAAGACCGATCGATCAGATCGGGGATTCGAATGGACTTCCTGTAGAAGCTGGATGTGTGTGAGGCTGTGAACAACTAACGAGGACCCTCTCTACCATATCTCTCAGTAGCAATGATCATCGACCCACATAAAGATATCGAGTTATAAACTCAGATTAGAAGTAGATGTGATCTACTGCTTACATGCATGCATGCTGATTTTATCTTCAGTATTTTTCAAATTTTATATGTAATATATCATGTCATAGATCCTAGAATAGATTGATTTGATGATTAGATCATATGCATGTTATTGATTAATCTAATTATCTTCCACTATAATTTAGTCAAAAAAAATTCGAAATACATGCATGAAATCGCCTATGTTTTTCAACAATGGTATCAGAGCCTAGGTTCATTATGGCATGATTTATGTGCATATTAAATCTAAAATTTAATTTTATTTAAATATGATATATGATATTTAAATCTAAATTTAATTAATGATAGATTGCATAAACTGATATAAGGTTGTCCTACCACAAGGTTTACCCCTTACAGTAAAAATATTGTCCTAGTTTGTGCTGATCTTTGATAAAATCTGATTTTATATCATATATGTGATATTTATGATCTGATTTAAATATGATCTAAAGTTATAATCAGATTTGATGTAATTTAGATTAGATCAAAATTCATGCATATGTGATATGTAATTAGATTAGATGATCCGATCAGCAAATACTTAAATTGGATTGATCATTAGGCCGTCCGATCATAGGAGCAAGAAAGATTTAAAAGCCCTCTCTTTCTATTTGATGGGATGCTCTTATGACATATAGGAGTGTCTTGTGATTAAATCCCATGAAGAAGAATGCAAAAGAAAGAACTTACTTTTCTACAAAATCTAGATTTTGAAACCTTAGGTTTGTTATATGTGATATAAAGTTATATGAAATGTAAGACATCTAATCTATATAATTAAAATTATTTTAATCATGAAAAAATAAAATTTCAAATCATAAAAATTTTAGATATGATCTAAAAGTGTTATGATTGATTTTATTTTAGTGGTATGCAAAAATTTTCAGATCTGAAACTCCTTGAATCATGCTCACACAATTACTAAGCTACCTAATTTGAAACTGAGTTGACTCAGTCTCCTTCTATAGCCAGCTCAATGTTGATTAAGTCACTCAATTTTAGAATAAAAAATTTTTGCATAAAATTTATTATAAATTATTTACAAAATGAAAAGGTTAAAATTATTTCAAACCATAACCTAAACCCATGTTGATGCTAAGCTTAATTGAGAATTAAGTAAAGGATCGATTAGATCTAGAATTATAATCTAAGATCTAATGACATTACATAAAATATGAAGGCATGGGTTAGCTTAAATCAGGTCCTTTTAATTGGATTAGACCTAAGATTAGAATCAAAAAATTAATTAACCATGTAGAGAAATTGATTAAGTCTAATCAAATATTGAATTAGATTAAATTAGAGTTTTTCTAGAATCAATACAATAGTTGTAGATGGTCAAGTTCATATCTTTGATTAGACCAAATAGATCTTGATTATGGCTCAGTGATCGAATCCGAATCATTAGGTTGATCAAATCGAAACTAATTAATCAATTGGTGTCTAAGGTAAGTTTGGCATTCCGACTGATGGTTTTTAATTGAGAGCGATTTACCTGGCTATTTCGATGGTGACTAAGACAAGCTTAGTAGACCCTCCCACCTATCTCACTTACCTAATAATTTGGTGAATTATATTTTGATTATATCGTTAAGTGATTCGAGTTGACCCATACCATTAAGGTTGATCAGTATGACTGATCTAAGTGCCAGTTCAACCAGCATGACCTTAAACCAATTCAATGACTTGGTGAAGTTAGTAAGAGGATTGTAGTTTACTGGTTGATCTCTTCTCTTTTTTCAATTCATAAATTAAATTTTTTAAATTATTAGATCCCTAAAATGAGCTAGTTATAGGGATAACTAGATCATAGCCTTCCATTAAGTTGGGTGATAATGGGTCCATTAGTACGATGATCATTGGAGGTCCAAAGGCCTGGTATTCATCTACTATTGGAATTATCATTCAATAACATAATGACTTAGCTGAGTCTCTCTGTCAAATGATCAGGTTAGCTAGACAAAGTTGGGCCTGATTATTTAGTAGTTGGATTCGTAAATATGATCATGTTAATAGTTTGACCTAACTGAAACTTTCAGTGGAGGCCCATCGCCTATTGAAATAAAATTTAGGATGAAATTAATTACTAAAAATTATTTGATGAAATAATTGATTAAGAACCTACCCATAAATGTACATGACTGAGCTGGCCAAAGTCAGACTCGTATGCAGTCTATGTAGATTCTAGTACCCACTAAGAAATTAGAGTAATTCCTCAGATTAGAGGTAGAGGCTACCAATTTGACTCAAATAGTGAGAGAATCTTTAGACTAAAGTCTAAGTCTTTAGGCTTAATCAATTCATAAACATAGAGGTTTTGTATTTTTCTTTTAGTTATGGCTAAATGTCCGTTGCTCTATTCACTATTTGATAATGACTTATTTATAGGACCCAACTTCGATAGATGGTATCAAAAGTTACAAATAGTTTTAGAGCATGAATGGATCCTATATATGATTACGGATCCAGCACCTGATGTTTTCGCATCCAACACACGTGATGCAATCAAAGATACTTATCAGAAGTGGCCAAATGATCAAATCACCATGTGATGTTATTGAGAGCGGCGAAGAACACAAATTTAGTTGTAAATTCGATGATGCTCAGTGGGAGAAAATCTTTCAAATGTTGAAGGAGTTGTTTTACACCTCTGAAGATGCATCTTCAGTACGGCAACAATCTTTGAGAAAAAAAAGAAAAAGAGATGCAAAAAAATTATGCTTGGACTAATGAGTCCAAACTAACAAAAGAGTCTAAGGTTAACCTAGTCTGGTAGAGTTTCTTGATCCGAACAAACTAAAGAAGAGAAATCAGCAAAGAGTTACTGGACAAGGTACTTATATGATAACACATTGTAATTTCTCTATCATGATACTACTACCAGGATATTAGATTTTGAAAGTCCATATAAGTTGTTGCAATGACTTCAGATTAGTAGAAAAATTGAAAACCACAAGAGATTTCTGAACATTGGAGATGGAAGTTATGTTCCAATCCTGATTTTAGGAATCGTCGAGCTTATTTTCAATTCTATCAATATCATTTTAGTGATTGTCACTATTATCTAATAATTTTTGTGATATCATTGTGAATGATATCAAAATCATGTGGATAACTAAGAAATGATATTTACGAATAATCACAACCTGTTAGTATATAGTACACAACAATCAAACTCCTAAAGTAGATTATGTTTTGAAAGTTTAGGTTCAATCATTAAGCAAGAATAGGATCAACAGGATAACTCTCAAAATCAATGATTGTGAATCATTATCAACCTATCAATCCTATTTCTTTAGTAAGATGATCAAGTCACCTTTTACTTGAAAAGGTGAACAACCCAATGATGTTCTGAATTTGATATACACTGATGTATTGGATCTATGAACATATTTGCCATAAATTTAGATTATTTAAAATATTTAAATAATTTCATAATAAGGTAGATAAATAAATTGGAAAGGGCATTGAAACTTTTCAATCAGATCAAGAAGGAGAATGCCTTTTTGGTGAATTTTTGATATATCTAGAAGAGAATAGGATTCTCTCTTATTGGAATCAATTTTGTTAGACATAGTTCGATCCATGATGGAGTTTATAAATCTATCAGTCCTATTTTAGGGTTATGCTCTTAAGACTCTTGTTATGTTCTGAGCTGGATTCCAAATTAATCGATCGCAATGACTCCATATGAGATATGGACTAGACGTAAGCCGATACTTTCTTACCTTAGGGCTTGGGAGTGTTCAATTTATGTCAAGCATTTGCAGATCGATTATCTTGAATCTCCATCCTATATATATTATTCTGTAGGATATCTCAAAGAATCTAGGGGATATAACTTCTACCTTGCTAAAGAATAAAAGTTGTTCGATATTTTTTTTAAAAAAAAAATTGATGAAGGTACTGATGCTTTTAATATGAAACTTATGAAGTTCGATGGATAGAAGAACGACACAATCTAGTGAACCCATAGAACAGATTTGATTAGATCAAATCTGGAACCTGTTGTAAAAGCACCATTAAGGAGATCTGGTAGAGTACCGTATTCGTCAGATAGATACTTCAGTTTCTAATTTTTGGATGTGATCCTGTTGAACTCAATAAGAATAACAAGCATTTGATCACCTACATGGATATCATACAGAGGTCTGACTCTGATTAATGGCTGGGAGCCATAGAGTCTGAAATGAAGTCTATGAAGGTCAACGGTGTATGTGTTGGGAAATATATCCCAAAGTCAATCGTCAGTCTATTGATGGTTGTGCTATTTAATATAATTATATATGAATTAATTAATAAAATATTTATTTAATAATTTTCATCATAAGCTTGTACATCTTCTATATTGAACTTCTGTGTTGTGATGAAAGTCCTTAAGACTATTTTAAATCGATAAAGGAAGATTTATCATTTAGTCCTTAAATGAGTTTGCGATCAAATGATATGCTATTACTAGAATGATAGACATATCAAGTGTAGGTCATTGTGTGCCATATAGGTTGGTTGTCCTCTTAATCAAGGAGCATAGAGACGCTAGTATGGCATGCAGGTGAAATGTAGGAGTATATTTCACTGAATGTCACCAACTCCGGAGCACTCTACTGTCAAGAGTCACTCTGAAGGATATAGGTATAAGAGTCACTCCGAAAGAATATAGATATAAGTATCTCTTCGATCTGAGATCACCATAGTGACTTGCAAGCAACTCACTGTGCTTTGGTGTCGGACTATCTGAATTTTTTATTCAGGATCGAAAGGTTTCTGGATATAGTCAAGTACTTATGAAGTCAGTACGTGAGTCACGATAGAATTGATCACTCCAAGAGATTGGAGAGAATACTTTGTGTTTCAATTTAGTAAGACCTTGACCAAGGTAATCCTTATGGGGAGTTATAGGATTTATTAGGTTGAGATACATAATTGATGTACTGTTAAGAGTTGACAGTTTAAACTCTAAGTTATCCTAGCATCAAGGATCAAAGGGATGAATTATATGGCAACTATATCCAAATAGGTTCTTGAGTGTTGCTTTGCATATATTCGGTCTATCCAGACATCGGGTACTATTGCTAGATGGTTACTCAGATTGGTATAGAAATCTATTCTTATACTACTAGATTAGGTTCGAACCTATGGGGACATATTAGAAATTTTTTTCTGATCACATGGCTAATCTGAAGAGTCTCACTAAATAGAGACTCTGTTGAAGAGTCTCACTGGATGGAGACTCTGATGAAGAGTCCCACTGGACTTGGACTCTATTATTAATGGAGGATTAATTAATGATTAAATCACTAATTAGCTCAATTTGATTGAGCATTAAAGTCTGAATCAAGTCTGATTGAATTAGATTCAATCAGATCAGATCTGATTAGGTTATGAGATGACCTAATCGGTAAAGGAGAAATGGTCCTTATTTGATCGGATCTATGACTCAATTACTTCATTGATTTGATCAGATTTAATTAAGGTTATAGAAACCTAATTAGATTAGATTTATCATATTTTATTTGAGTCAAATTAGATTGGGTTTGAAAGAAATCCAATTGGTTAAACCCTAGAGTCCCAGATGAATGGGACTCTCTCCCTTGCGCCATCCAAAAGGTCTCACATCTTTTCTCACCACACAAAATTAGTTTGTGTATGAGAAAATTAGAAGCTAACCCTTCTTTTGTCACTTATTAAGGATAGGTTTTGGTTGGTTTTGAATTAAATTCAAAATGATTTGAATTTTAACCTAAAATCCTATCCTTCCACATGTTGGCTTCTTGTGAAGACACCAATTGTGTGCGAGAAAAAAAAGTATTTTTGATTATTTTTTATACCCAAATTTTTTTTGATAAGTCTCTCTTTAAGTCAGATAAGGGTGAGAAAAAGTTAAAATCAAATTGAAATTCAAAATGATTTGAATTGCAACAAACTTCATCTCTTATCCTATTTAACCTGATTTGTGCGACAACCATAAAAAGGTTACAATTTTATGCGCCAACAAGAGAGAGAGATTTTCACCATGAGATATCAAAAGGAAAGAGGGGCTAAAAATCTTCTTTGGGGCATAAGGTTTGGATGGGCTTCTATCTTCCTTAGCGTGAACAAAGGAGGAGACCAATCTCCTCTCGGGTGAGAGACCTAGAACTATTCTAGGGTTTCTAGATGAGGAAAAAACCAAAGAGAAGAAAGTCTTCATTAGATTTTTCTCTACCATCCAACATTCTCCTCTAATCTATCTTTGATATCAAAAAGGTCCAAAATGATCGAAGAAGGAGATCAAATCAGATCTGCCATTAGAAGCTGACTGCACGAGCTAGCACTCTCGTGGAGGGCTGATCGATCCAAGGACTTCGTGTGGACCATCCGTAGAGGTCAGACACTTATGTAGCTATGAGTGACCAGAGAAAATATCCAGAACTATATTCTCAATCATAGAGTTTGACTATCCATACTCAAGTATTAAGTTCAGAACCTTAAAAGTAGTAGATTAGATCTATTACTAAATATTATTTTTGGTTCACATGCTTGTCATTTTAGATTCAAATTTTTATGCATATAAATTCATGTCATAGATTTATTTGTAAGAGTTTTAAGATTAGATCTTTTATATGTATTTATAGATTAAATAGTATATCTAATGTTCTTCTACTGAAAAATTTTTAAAATACATGCATGAAACCCCTACGCATCCCAACAGTGGTATCAGAGCTACGATTCGATATGACATGATACTATATATATTTAGATCTATAATTTAATTTAGATTAAATCTGATATATAATATTTAGATCTAAAATTAGCTATAGATCTGATCATACAAATTGATATAAGATTGTCCTGCTGTAAGGTTTACCCCTTACAGTGCAAAGATTGTCCTAGTTTGTACTGATCTTTATAAAATCTGATTTTAATTTGAAGTATGTAAAATTTATTTATGATAATTATTATTTAATTTTAATATAATAAAAATATAATAACTAGATCTGAAATAATTTAGATTAGATTTAAATTATTTAGATTAGTTGATCTGAATGGCAAAGTAATCGGATCGGATATGTCACCAGACTATCCGATCATAGGAGGTAATAGAAATTAGATCTCTCTTTTTTCTATTTAATTAGATCCTCTTATGATGTGTAGGGATATCATTGTGACTATATCCTATGAAGATGAATACAAAAAAAAGCTTTATTCTTTTGTAAAATCCTAGGATTGTGCATGTGATACATTATATGAAAAGTACTTGCATCTAATCTTTATAAATAAAATTTAAAATTATAAATATATTTAGAATAGTTTTAAAATAATTTATGATTGATTTTATTACTATTTATATAGAATTATTTTGATTTGAAAATAATACAATTATCATAGTTTGTTTGTTGAGTCGACTTAATATTGTTTGGCTCGACTCAAGATCCTGATCAGTCAGCTCAATTTTTGTTGAGTTGACTCAATAAAATAGACTAAAAATTATGATTAATAGTTCATCATTAATGAGTCAACTAAGCCTCAAAACTTAGTCGATCCATTATGATGAGTTGGCTCAATCTAGAGATGAGCTGATTCAAATTTTATATCTAAATGATTGTATATAAAATTAATTATAAAAATATTTTATAAAATTTAAAATTATTTTCAAATACCGAACCCCTACCCACAGTCTAATTGAGAATTAAGTTGAACCTATTAGATCTAGAATTGTGAATTTAAGATCTAATATCATTCGCATAAAACATGGGTGATGGATTTATGGGTTAACTTGATCAGGTCCTCCTAATTAGGTTAGACCTAGGGTTAGAATCAAAGATTAAATAGACTAAAAAAAATAGATTAAATCAAGATTTTTCTAGAGTCAATATAATAGTTGTAATTGGTCGAGTCCATATCTTTGATTAGACCCAAATAGACTTTAATCTTGAGCTCAGCGATCGAACCCAAATCCATAAGTAGATCCAATTGAAACTAATTAACCAGTTGGTATCTAAGATAAGTTTAGCAGTCTTGATCGATGGTATTTAATTAAGAGCTACTTGCATAGATTAAGTCTATAACGAGTTAATGGCATATCTCTCCCACCGATCTCACTTACTTGGCCAACATGGTGAATCAAATTCTGATCAGATCACTTAATGATTAGAATTGACCCATGCTTACTAGAAAATCAGTTTGATTGATTTAGGTGCCCCTAGTTTGACTTGTCTTTTTTCTCGATATGACTTAGTGAAGTCAGTGGGAGGATTGATGACTTATCAGTTGGATCGGCTTGTTTCTAGTCTATCCTGATCTGACTTGACGAAGTCAGTGAGAGGATCAAGATTAGCTGGTCTATGTATTTAACTCTGTTAAATTATATTAATCAAATCTTCTAAATTATTAGGTCTATAAAATGAATTAGTTATGGTGATAACTAGATCATAGCCTCCCATTAAGGTGAATAGTAATGGGTCCATCATTTTTGATTGACATTGCAGGCATCATCCGACTGGTGTTTCTCTGAATGATAAAATTATTATTCATCATATGATGACTTCGTTGTACTATCTAATGAATGGTTGGATTAGTCAAGCCATACTCGGGTCTGATTATTTATTAGTTAGAATCATCGAGTAGGTTCATGTTAATGATTGGACCTAATCAGGACTTTCAGTGGAGGCCCATCACGTACTGAAATAAAACTTGAGGCAAAATTAATTACTAAAAATTATTTAAAAAATAATTAGTTGAAAACCTATCCATAGATATATATGAGTTGTTCGAGCCATATTTGGACCTGTATGTAGTCTGTGTGGATTCTAGTATCTGCTAAGAAATTAAGGTAATTCCTCGAATTGAAAGTAGAGGCTACCAATTCGTATAAAATAATGAGAGAACCTTGAGATTAAAGTCCATATCTTTAGGCTTGATTAATTCATATACTAATTAGATCTGTATTTTTTTTTCTTTTCAGAAATGGCTAATAATTTGCCACTCCACTCACTGTTTGATAATGACGAGCTTATTGGACCCAACTTCGATAGTCAGTATCAGAAGTTGAACATTGATATTGAGCCCAATCTAGCTAAAAAATTTAGGGTTGAATTGAGTCAAGCAGATTATGACCCAAATAGGCTAAAGAGAAATGAGCAATTAGTTGCTGATCAAGGTGCTTATATGATAACATCTTGTAATTTTTCTATATGTGACACTACTACTTGGGTATTAGATACCAAAAGTCTAGTTGACATATGCAATTCATTGCAAGGACTTCAAGTTAGTAAAAAATTTGAGAACGACGAGAGATTCCTAAATGTGAGAGATGGAAGTCAAGTTTCAATCCGGGCTTTAGGAGTCGTCGAGCTTATTTTCAAGTCTAATAGTGTCATTTTAAGTGATTGTCACTATTGTCTGTCTTTCTTGATGAATATAATCTCTGTTGGTCTTTTAATCAAAGATGATTATAGTTTATCAATAAAGAATGATTACTGTGATCTCATTATCAATAATGTTACAATAATGCAAGGACAATTAAGAAATGGCATCTATATTTTGTCAAAGCCTGTGAGTGTAATGTACACTCCAAATAAACGTTCAAAGTTAGATAATGTCACAGATGTCTACCTTTGGTATTGCAGGCTCGGTCATATTAAAAAAAGCAGGATAAACAGGTTAACATAAGAGGATATCCTCAATATCAATGATTGTGAATCATTGCCAACCTATGAGTCTTGTCTTCTTGGAAAGATAACTAAGTCATCTTTTACTGAAAAGGTGAACGAGCTAGTGAAGTTCTAGGTCTAATACATAATGATGTTTGTGGATCTATGAACATTAGTGCCAGAGGAGGGTATAGCTATTTCATTACATTCATAGATGACCTATCTAAGTATGAATATGTCTACTTGATGAAACACAAGTTTGAATCATTTAAAATATTCAAACAATTTCGTAATGAAGTAGAGAAACAAACTGAAAAAAGTATTAAGACTCTTCGGTCTGATCGAGGGGGTGAATACCTTTTTAGTGAATTTCTGACATATCTTGGAGAGAATGAGATTCTCTCACAATGAACTCCTCCAGAGACACCACACCATAATGGTATCTCAAAAAGGAGAAATCGAACCTTGTTAGATATGGTTCGATCTATGATGGGGTTTGCAAATCTGCCGATCTCTTTTTGGGGATATGCACTTGAGATAGCCTGTTTTGTACTTAATAATATTCGAGCAAGTCTGTTAGTAAAATACCATATGAGATATGGTCAGGACGTAGGCTGAACCTCACTTACCTTAAGGTCTTGGGGTGTCCGGCTTATGTCAAACGATTACAAACCGATAAGCTCGGACCTAGGTCTGATAAGTGTAATCTTGTAGGATACCCCAAGAAAATAAGGGGATATTACTTTTACCTCCTGCTGAACAAAAGGTATTTGTTAGTAGTAAGGTACATTTTTTGAAAAAAAAAAAATTTAGTGAAGGAATAAGTGCCTCTAAAGTCGAGCTCAATGAAGTTCGACAAGTAGAAGAACCGACACCAGTGACTGAATCTGAATCAGAATTGATAAGATCAAACCAGAAGCCCAATATACAAATATCCTTAAGATAATCTGGTAGAGTACCGCATCAGTCGGATAGATACCTAGGTTTTTTGATCTGGGATGGGGATCCTGTTGAGCTCGATGAGAACAATGAGGATCCAATCACCTATATGGATGCAATGCAGAGGTTCGACTTTAAGAAATGGCTTAAAGCCATGAAATCTAAAATAGAGTCCATGAAGATCAATAATATGTGAACATTAGTTAATCCACCTGAAGGGATAAAACCCATAGGGTGAAGTGGGTCTTCAAAAGGAAAAGGGGCACAAATGAAAAAGTTGAGACTTATAAAGCCTGTCTGGTTGCTAAGGGGTATCGTCAATGTTATAGTGTTAACTATGACAAGATGTTCTTTCCTATGACAATGCTTAAATCCATTCGGATCATGCTTGCAATAGCGACATACCTGGATTATGAAGTCTGACAAATGGATGTGAAGACAACTTTCCTAAATGGAGAGCTGAATGAAGAGGTGTATATAATACAACCTGAAGGGTTCACATCCACAAATGAGTTCAAGGTGTGCAAGCTTCAAAGATTTATTTATGGATTGAAGCAAGCATCTCAGAGTTGGAATATATGTTTTGATAAAGTGATCAAAATGTATGGCTTCGTTAAGAATAAAAAGAAATCTTGTATATATAAGTGGGCTAATGGTTTAGTAATTATATTTCTTATTTTATATGTAGATGATATTCTCTTAATCAAGTGATGTCCCTACATTACAAGAAATAAAAGTATGGCTGTCGTCATAATTCTCCATGAAAGATCTGAGAGAAGCAGCCTACATCCTAGGGATGAAGATCTATAGGGATAGATCTAAGAGGTTGCTCAGACTCTCCCAATCAACGTACATAGATACCATGCTGAAATGGTTCAGCTTGAAGAATTTCAAAAAAGACTATCTTCCAATAGGCCATGAAATTTTTCTCTCAAAGAAGGATTATTCGACAACCTCTCAAGAGAGAGAGTGTATAAGTGGAATTCCATATGCCTCGATAGTGGGTTCTATAATGTACGCTATGACATGTACGAGATTAGATGTGGCATACTCACTAGAAGTAGTGAGTAGATACCAATCAGATCTGGGTGAGAACCATTGGAAGGTTGCAAAAACTATCCTTCAGTATTTGAGAAATACTAAGGACCAATGGCTTGTTTATGAGAAATCTGACTTGAAACTCATGGGATATACTGATTCTAATTTTTAGTCAGATCATGATAATAGCAAAAGCGTGTTGGGATACATCTTTACCTAAATGGTAGAGCTATCTGCTGGAAAAATTTCAAGCAGCACACCATAGTCGATTCGATTTGTGAGGTGGAATACATTGCAGCATCTGATGCTGCAAAGGAAGCTGTGTGGTTGAGGAAGTTCATCACCGAGCTTAGAGTGGCACCCTCCATCGATGGTTCAATTTTGCTTTATTGCAATAGTACTGGAGCCATTGCTCAGGCAAAAGAACCGAAGGCACATCAGTGGATAAAGCATATTCTGCGTCGCTACCACCTTATTCAAGAGATCATGGATTGAGGTGACATCGACCTTTCGAAGATTAACAGAAAGAAAAATTTGACCGACCCATTAACTAAAGTTTTTGCGGTAAAAGAGTTCGAAGATCACAAAATAAAATAGATATACGATATTGTACCAATTGACTTTAGTACAAGTGGGAGTTGTTGGAAAGTGTGTCCCAAAGTCAATCATCAGCTTGTTAACGGTTGTGTTATTTGATGTAATTATATATAAATTAATTAATAAAATATTTATTTAGTAATTTTTATCACAAGCTTGTACATCTTCTATATCGAACTTCTGTGTTATGATGAAAGTTCTTAGAACTATTTTAAATCGATAAAGGAGGATTTATCATTTAGTCCTTAAATGAGTTTGCAACTAAATGATATACTATTACTATGATGATAGACATATCAAGTGTTGGTCGTTGTGTGTCATATAGGTTAGTTGTTTCTTAACCAAAGAGTGTGGAGACACTGATATGGCATGCAGATAAAATATAGGAGTATATTTCACTGAACATGACAAATTTTGAAGCACTCTGCCATCAAGAGTCACTCCAAAGGGATATAGGTATAAGTATCTCTTCGATCTGAGATCACCATGGTGACTTACAAGTAACTCACTGTGCTTTGATATCAGACTACCTGAATTTTTTAATTCAGGATCAAAAGATTTTTGGACATAGCAAGTATTTGTGAAGTCGGTGCGTGAGTCAAGATAGAATTGATCACTCCAGAAGATTGGAGAGAAGGCTTTGTATTTCAATTTAGTAAGACCTTGATCAGGGCAATCCTTATGAGGAGTCACAGGATTTATTAGGTTGAGATATATAATAGATGTATTTTAAGAGTTGACAGTTTAAACTCTAAGTCATCTTAGCATCAAGGGTCAAAGGGATGAATTATAGGATAATTATATTCGAATAGATTCTTCAGTATTGCTTTGCATACATTCGACCTATCCGGACGTCGGGTACTATTGCTAGATAATTACTTCGATTGGTACAGAAATCTATTTTGTGCTACTGAATTAGGTTCAAACCTATAGGTCACACACATTAGAAGTTCCTCTCTGATCACATAGCTAATCTGAAGAGTCTCAATAGATGGGGACTCTAGTGAAGAGTCTTACTGGATGAGGACTCTGCTGAAGAGTCCCACTGGATGGAGACTCTAGTGAAGAGTTCCATTAGACATAGACTCTATCATTAATGAAGGATTAATTAGTAATTAGAACACTAATTAGCTCAATTTGATTGAGCTTTAAAGTCTAGATCCAATCTGATTGAATTGGATTCAATCAGATCAGGTCTGATTAAGTTATGAGATGACCTAATCGGTAAGGAAAAAATGATCTTGATTTGATCAGATCTATGGCTTAATTAATTTATTAATTTGATCAAATTTAATTAAGATTATAAAAGTCTAATTAGATTAGATTCATCATATTTTATTTGGATCTAATTGGATTGAATTTTAAACCTTAGAGTTCCAGATGAATGGGACCCTCTCCCCTGCGCCACCCACAAGGTCTCATGCCTTTTCTCACCGCACAAAATCAATTTGTATGTGAGAAAATTAGAACTAACTCTTCTTTTGTTGCCCATTAAGGATAGATTTTGGTTGGTTTTGAATTGAATTCAAAATGGTTTGAATTTCAACCTAAAACTCTATCCCTATCCTTCCACACATTGGCTTCTTGTGAAGGCGCCCATTGTATGCAAGAAAAGAAAGTGTTCCTGATTGTTTTCCATGCTTAAATTTTTTTGGTAAGTCCCTCTTTAAGTCAAATAAGAGTTAGAAAAAGTTAGAGATAAATTGAAATTTAAAATAATTTGAATTGCAACAAACTCTAGCTCTTATCCTATCTAACCTGATTAATGCGACAACCATAAAAGGCTATAATTTTGTGCACCAACAAGAGAGAGAGCTTTTCATCATGAGACACTAGAAGAAAAGAGTGGCTGAAAATCTTCTTTGGGGCATGAGGTTTGGATGGGCATCTATCTTCCTTAGTGTGAACAAAGGAGGAGACCAATCTCCTCTCGGGTGAGAGATCAAGAATTGTTCTAGGATTTTTGGGTGAGGAAAAAATTAAAGAGAAGAGAGTTTTCATTAGATTTTTCTCTATCATCCAACATCTTTCTCTGATCTATCTTCGATATTGGAAAGGTCTGAGACTATCAAAGAAGGAGATCAAATCAGATCTACTATCAGAAGCCGACTGCACAAGCTAGTGCTCCTGTGGAGGGCTGATCGGTCTGAGAGCTTTGTGTGGACCATCCGTAGAGGCCAGATGCTTATGCGGCTGCGAGTAACTAGAGAGGGCTTTAAGATCTACATTCTTGATTATGGAGTTCGACTATCTACGCTCAGGTATTGGGTTCAAAATCCTAGAAGTAGTAGATTAGATCTATTACTAAATGCTATTTTTGGTTCACATACTTGTCATTTTAGATTCAAATTTTTATGCATATAAATTCATGTCACAGATCTGTTTGTCGAAGTTTTAAGATTAGATCTTATACATGTATTTGTAGATTAAATATTTTAATCTAATATTCTTTTATTGAAAAATTTTTGAATGCATGCATGAAATTCCTGCACATCCCAACATTATGGCACTCGTTGATCCACTCGAAGGGATAAAACCTATAGGGTGTAAGTGGATCTTCAATTGGATCAAAGAGCACAGATGAGAAGGTGGACATCTACAAGGCTCATCTGTTTGCCTAAAGATATTATCAATATTATGGTATTGACCATAACAAGGTAATTTTCTCCTATGACAATGTTAAATATTTCAGAGTTGGAACATGTATTTTGATAAGTAATCAAAATGCATGGCTTTATTAAGAATGAAGAAAAATCCTACAAATATACATAGGTTAATAGTTATATGAGTGTATTTCTTATTTTGTATGTAAATAAAATTCTCTTAATCGGGAATGATATTCCTTACGTTACAAGAAATAAAGTTTTTGCTATTATCATTGTTCTCCATAAAGGACTTGGAAAAAGCATCCCTCATCCTAGGGATGAAGATCTATAGAGATAGATCTAAGAGGCTGCTTGAGTTTTCCTAGTCCAACATACATAGAGTATTTATGAGTAAAATTTATTCTATCATATACACCATGTATGAGACCGGATATGGTATACTCACTAGGGTAGTGAGTGGATACTTGCAAGATTCGGGTGAGAATCAATGAAAAGTCATCCTTAAGTATTTAAGAAATACTAAGGACTGGTGGCTCGATTATGAAGAATCTGACTTAAAACTTTTAGAGTATGACTTCAATTTTTAATTGGATATAATAATAGTAAGAACGTATCAGAATGCATCCTTACCCTAAATAATAGAGCAATCTACTGGAATGGTTCCAAGCAGAGCAATATAGCCAAATTCAAATTGCAAGGTAGAATGTATTATAGTATTTGATACTTGCAAAGAAGTTATGTGATTGTACAGATTCATTGACAAGCTAGGAGTGGCACCCTCTGATGATGGTCCTACTATATTATATAGCACCGGAGTCATAGCTCATGTCAAAGAGCCAAAGTCCCATTAGCTTACTAGGCATTTTGCATCGCTACCACTTTATTCGAGAAATCTGTTAAGGTGACGTCAATCTTTAGAAGATCGATGAAAAGGAGCACTTGACTAACCCATTTACTAAAGCCTCAATATCTAGGAGTTTTGAGATGATAAATCGAAGATGGGTATATGATACTATACTGATTGGCTTTAGTCCAAGTGAGAGTTGTTGGAAAATATCTTCTAAAGCCAATCATTTGATGATTGTGTTAATTATAATTATATATGAATTGATAAATAATAAAAATTATTTGGCCTTATTCATCACAAGGTTACATCTTCTAATAAACTCCTATATTATAATGAAGTCCTTAAGATTACTTTGATCGATAAAGGAGGATTTATCATGTAATCCTTAAATTAGTTTATGACCAAACGATATGCTATTACTAGGATGATAGCGATATCAGTGTAGATTGTTGTGTGCCATATGTATTGATTATCCTCATAACCAAATAATATGGAGATACTGGTATGGCATACAGGTGAGATGTAGGAGTACATCATCACTGAAGTGACCAATTATGGAGCACTCTGCTGTCAAAGATAGCTCATGAAGGGTATGGGTATAAGTATCCCTTCAATTTGAGATCACTACAGTGACTTTCAAGCAACTCACTGTACTTTGGTGTCAAACTAACTAAGTTTTTAATTCAGTAACGGAAGGTTTCTGGGTGCAGTCAAGTACTTGTGAAGTCAGTGCATGAGTCAAGATTGGATTGATCCCTCTAAATTAGTAGGAGTTAATGTATCAATGTATTTCAATTTTGCAAAATCTGAGCCCGAGTAATCTATGTGATGGATTTGAAAAAGATTGAAATATAATGTGGATGACTTATCTAAGATTGATAGTTAAATCCTAAGTCTTTTTGAGAATTAGGGTCAAAGAGATGAATTATACGATAACCATACGCCAATAGATTCTTGAATGTTGCTTCGCCTTTATTCGACCTATCCGAACGTCGGATCACCATTGCTAGATGGTTATATTGATTGATTCAGAAAGTTATTTCTGTACTATCGATTTAGGTTCAAGCCTATGGGGTCACACTCAAAAAAAGTTTATGACTGATCATGTGGCGATCAACGATTGAGAATCATTCAAGGGCTTAATTGTCAATTCGATTGATGGTTAACCTTATGCAAAAGTTACAATAAATTAATTCACTAAGTATTAGTAAATTAATAAAAAAATTAATTAATAATTAAATTACTGATTAGCTCAATTTAATTGAGCAAAGAAGATTAAATAAAATCTAATTAAATTCAATTCAATTAGATTTGATCCGATTAGGTTATGAGATAATCTAATCGCTAAGAAAGAATTATTCCTGATTTGATCAGGACTTTGGTTCAATCAATTTTTAATTTGATAAAAATTTGATTAAAAATTTATAAACCTAATTAGATTAGGTTTCATATATTTTATTTGGACTAAATCAGATATAATTTGGTTTGGATTTAAATAAAAAAATTAAGAGTCCTTATTGAAATAAGACTCTTCTCCCATGTGCCTCCCACTTTGACATCATATATCCTCATGCACAAATAGTTTTTGCATGAGAAGAGTTTTTCTTCCTCCCTATCTCACATCTAAATCTGATTTAGTTTGGATAAAAGAAAGATTTTAAAATATTCTTTATCAAGAGAATCTGTTCTTATCCAAATCAACCTCTCTACGCCAACTTATATTTTTTTCCTTATATGTGTAACATTTTGAGGAGATTTTTTATAAAAAATTAGTTGGAGAACTGATTTATCATAAAAAAATATGAAAAGAGGCATCCCATATTTTTTTGAAGTGTTTTGAAATGTGAAATTATGAAGGGAGGTGACATCTTATAAGAGTCCATGATCTCTTGGACTCTTCACCCCACCTCTTTACACGCCTATAAAAGGGGCTTTTATGGTTTCTTTTGTTCATGTAAGATACTAGAAAAAGAGTTCTTCATGTGAAGGGGCTTGGGGTGTTGGTTCATGGTGTGAAAAAAATGAGGAGAGTCCTCTCTCTTTAGGTTAGCGCGAAAGCTGAATTCTAAGTTTTGATCTTCAGGGTTTGGGAAGAGAAAAAAATATGAGAAAAAAATATTTTTTCTCCTTTCTTTTCTACATCTTCATATCCTCCAAAAGTTTATCTTCAATCTATGAAAAAATTTTAGAGATTTGAAGAAAGGATCCAGATCAGCTAAGAAGAAGGTCTTCACATGAGCTAGCACTTTCGAAAAGATCGATCAGATCGAAGCTTCGAGTGGACTTTTCGTAAAAGTCGGATACGTGTGCAGCTATGAGCAACTAACGAAAATCTTCTCTACCATGTCTCTCAATAGCGGTGATCATCGACCCACACAAAGATATCAAGTTATGAACTCAGATTAGAAGTAGATGTGATCTACTGCTCACATGCATGCATACTGATTTTATCTTCAGTATTTTTCAGATTTTATATGCAACATATCATGTCATAGATCCTAGAGTAGGTTAATTTGATAATTAGATCATATACATATTAGATTAATTAGATTAATCTAATTATCTTCTGCTATAATTTATTAAAAAAATTTCAAAATACATACATAAAATCACCTACATTTTTCAACAGGATCCATAATATAAAAAATATAAATTTAATTGATTTATCTAAGCTTACTTTCATATACGTGCATTATATTGTGCTGCAACTTTATTTCAAGAATATATTGATATTAGTATTGTGCTCCTAAGAACAATCCTCATGATAATTTTTAAGTCTTTTGCATTATCACTAACAACTCTCGATAAATCTAAGGCAATCTCTATTACTAATTTTTTTCATCCTCCTTGAGTATCTTGCTCAATCTATAGAGATTTTAAGAAATTATTAGTTCATAAATTATATAACATATTTTGTTATATAGCATCAAAGTTAGAAAGGGCTTTGCTATAGTTAAGTATCCAATATAAATTACATAAAGGTAAATAACACATACCTAAACTACTAGTAATACTCATACATAAGGTATCATTTCTAGCAACTAAAGTGTTTTACTATGTGGAGCCAGAAGTATTAGTTGGAGTTGCAATCTCTTCTTGCTCTTCTCTTTGGATTGGTATTACCTCCTCTTTTTTTGGATCCTAAAGAGTGCAATTTCCATCCTATGTATGATCTACAACAAATACATTATCAATAAAATTACATCATTAGATAAGTGAAACACAAATATACAAAGATGTCTTATTTAAAATAATTTATAAAAGCATAAGCTCAAAAAATCTAAGCATATATCATAAATTGATGTTTCTGTTAGATTTGTGCCCTAGATGCCAGATTGGCTGACACGTTTCTGTACAAATCTAAGGGCAAATTTATAATTTTGACTATAAATCAATAAATGAATTATTCTTCTATCACATTGTATACATTGTGTCTGTGATGCATCCTTTGAGTTAGTAGGAATGTCAATTCATATTTTCAAGAGTTAAAAATTTAAGGCATGAATTTACATAACTAACTCATAAATAGCTCCTGCCCAAAGGATCATCACGAGAATGGTGATCGATCCGGAAAGTTGGTGTACGATCGCTTTCTTAGAATAGATGTGTCTTGAGTCTATGGTGTGGAGACACCGAAGCGAGAGTACAGATATTCATTGAGAATGAGAGTACTGAGAGTGACCACCTCGAGCAGTCATAAGGAAATCTATCTTCTCGTCGATGACTAGCTCAATGCTGCAGTTGTGTGTCTAGTTCTTTGACTTGAGGTGCATCGATAATTCACCTTGAGTATGTTATAGTTTGACTACACCATAACTCGATCTCCTAGTCATTCAGAATCCTGAGGTGTATGTTGGCTGTAACATATTCATTGTAGGAACCAGATCGTACCAAGATGGGATCTATCAACCTCGATAGATGAGAGGAGTAGTCCTATGATGATCGAAAGATTGAGTCCTTAAGCCTATGGCTATGGCAGAGTGAAATAATGGAAAAGAATTTTTCATTGGGGTTTCACATCGGATTCGGATCGATCGATTGATTCATATGACTGATGTTGGATTTGACAAGTTCACCTTAACCCTAATTCAGTTAGGACTCATGATAGAGGAACTCAATCACACAGGTAGCTGTACTGAGAGGTTCATCTTCAATTCTGATGGATTGCCACCATATACTGTTAGGTATCACTGGTGGATTTTGGTAGCAACTAAAATGATCTTGATGATCGATCATTCTAATTGTCTGAATCAGAAGAGTTTTGGTCCATCGAAAGGAGTTTCGATGATGTAGATGATGAGATCACGACATGTCTCATTACCATACAGAATTGAACCTAACTGGATCACACTAACAAGGGTTAGGATCTGGATGTCATCAATTGGGTGAGTCCAATTGATTTGGATTAGATCCAATTAGGTTCAAGAAAATTATGCTAGCACACGATTGAGTCTAACTTTCTCTTCGTCTAATCTTTTCTATCTCGACTGAGCCAAATGTGATTTGACTCACCCAAAGAATCTTGAAAAGATTTTTTTCAGTCTAAATGAAGCTTGTCCAGCTTAGAAAAGGCTTGTCTTAATTCATGAGATGAATTTAAGACAAGCACCTGCTAATTCCTGTCACCTGCCAATTTTATTTTAGGACATCAGTCAAAAGTTGACATATGGATCTTAAATTGAAGGCCACTTAGCAAAAGCTCATTGAAGATTTTTTGTGAAGTGTCCACATGTCAAATCAGCATCAAATTAGGCACCATAATCAAATTATGGCGTGAGCCCAATTGGATAAAGAGGGCGCCCCAAGTGGATAAGGATGGAAGTTGATTTGATCAACATGGACTCTTTAGCGCCAATATGATTGTGCTTATCCAATGTTGGCACCAACTCTTGGAGAAAGGCTTGGGTTCTTATCTGATGTGATTAGATGACATCACTCCATCAATCAAAATTTTTTCAGATTTATTGAAATTTTTTGATTGATCGAATGATGTGGTACTGCGCAGTGCAGCATGGTCTATATAAACCCTGTCTGTGCCTAGGGTTCAAGTGATTGCACCAAACCCATCAAAGCTGCCACCCCCTTTCCTCTTCTCTATGTCCTATCTAAAGTCCTCCCTCCCCTCTACACACCCAAGTAGTTGGGTGTCCATCTGATGCAAGATCAAGGTGTGGTGACACCTTGAACAGGAAGGCTGCAGGAGTTCTTCGACAAGCTGCTGCTCCAACTTTAGGAAGACTTTTGAAGATCTTCCTAATTAGATTTAGTTCTGATTTTTGGAGCAAAGATTTGCAAGGAGAAGACAATCTAGGTCCTATTCGAGTGGATACTGGTAGAGATCAGACGATTGCGTGGCTAAATCAGAACCTCAGGCTTGCTGCGATCATCTATAGGGTAATCAGATTACCCTTGAGGTATTTCATATTTCTTAATATTTTTAGATTTATTTTAGAATTAATATCAGATAATAAAATTAGATCTAAAGATTTAGATCTGAAATAAATATAGGATAAAATTTTTAAATTATTCCGCCCTCAGATTTGATGAAATCTGAAAGATCCTACAAGGAAAAAGGTGGTTTTTCCTTCAGTTTCAATAGTAATCGACAATTATCATCATTAACGATAATGACTTAAATTTGAGTATTATATGCAAACTTAGTAAATAGATCACATTGATGCTTTTCAATCATCAAACATTTTTAGACTTAATTCATCATCTTCATCACTTATGCCCTCATCTATTCACTCTCATTATCATCAATAATAAGTCATCACCTGCTTCTCTCCTATCCATCACTTGCTCTTACACTTGCCATATAACACCACTAGGTACTTGTTCAGCCATTATATCATCATGATCAGATATAACAATTTCATCATTATCATCTTATGGCCTTAAGGCATGACCATACTTATCATACTCTATTGTTGGCATGTGCATCTTCATCATCAACTAAAATACTGCCAATTATATCTTCATCTGATACCTTAGGCATATTGTAAAAGTCTCCTTAAGATCTTCAACATAGAATTCACTCTTTGCTTTATGAGCAAATATAAATGGTTCATTTGTTTTCAAGTGATGCTTAGCATCAACCACTGTAAATCCACACTAGTTTTATAGTAGATCGTCGATGTTGAACATCATACTATTTATATTTAAATAAAGTAACTCATTTTTCACCCAAATATTATGGTGCAAAAAGATCTATCTAGATACCATAGTATTCCTTATTCAAAAAATCATTATCTTTTAAGCTCAATACTCTACTATTTTGAGTTCTCCTACATTCTTCATGATCTCGAGTATGAAATCTAAAGCCAATCATGATATAACCTTGTATAAAGTGGCTATAACAAGTGGAGCTTATGCAAAACTATAAGCTAACAATGGAATCTCCTTGTGCATGTAACATGAACACCTATGTAATTTTGAATATTAAAGCAATTGATGCATATAACATTATTTTGTTTTTAGAAATAATAACTATAAAATTTAGGTAATCTACATGTCTCAAAATATTTTTTATTCAATGAACTCATAATCAACTGAATGTCATCAAGCTACTCTCACTTTCAAAAATATATACTTGCATGCAGTGGGGGCAAGACTCTCTTTCTCAAAGGTTCCATTCATGCCTATGATAAGTGTTAACTATCTTGCATAATTCGAAAATAATTGTCATACACTAGAGGAATATTTGGCTCTATCAAATATAGAGGAAATTGGAGATCGCTTTTCTACCTCCATTGTTGGAAATAGAATAGTTGAGAAAAAAGTGATGATCAGTTGAATATATAACGCATGGGAATCTACTGAATAATTCAAGCTGAATCCTAAAGAAAGCTCAAGTGCTATTTGATGAGCCTGCATAGTGTTAGATAGTTTGCAGGTAAAGGCTGGCCAAGAGTAGATATCCATAGACAAGCAAATGAGAGAGAAGGAAGGAGAGTCCTTTTCATCTAATTTTTTCCTTCATTCCTAAATCCAATTTGAAAGAAAGGAATTAATTTCCCACAGACTCCTGAGTGTAACTACTTACCAATTTGGTTGAGTGATCACCAATAGTGGCCCTTTTCCTAAAAAGTCCTATCCTTAGGATAGGTCTACTGCTTGAAAGAATGACCATCCTTGCCCAAATAATGAAGTTCCCATTGGCCCGGCCAATAGATTTGGATGGCAGAGCTAAGTTAATCAATAGACCAGCTTTGAAGAAGGTCACGTTCAATGCATCATTCTCAGCTACAACTTGATCAATCAAAAGAGAAGAGCTAATATTCATGAAAGGATAACCTCAACTTAGGGTATTTGTTTCACTTTTAAAATATGATTTTGCCTAGAAGGTTAGCTACACAAGAGGGGGGAAGTAAATTGGATTCTTTAAAAAAATTTTAGTAAACTAAATTTGAACAATATATGCTTCAATTTAAATTAACTTGAGTGATTATGAGGTGTATGCTCTGTGCAACAGTGGAATTAAGATATAAAAGAAACAATGCAAGAATTAAAGACAATACAAAGTAAGTAACTAAAGCAAGAAAGACAACACATAATATAAATATAGAAATTTCTAGTGGTTCTGTACAACCTAGCACCTATGTCCACTCCAAAGCTCCTCTTAAGAAATCCACTATAATCAGTCAGATTACAGGGTGATTGTTTTACTCGAATTCACAATCAAATCTGATTGATTTTTTTGGCTCACCAACCAAAACTGTACGTCGATTATTTTTTTTAGATTCATAATCAATCCAGTTAGTTTTGTGGAATCACCAATCAAAATTTTATCAGTCCAATTTTGATATTGGACGGACCTCACCCAAGTTTCTTTCATCCCAAAGAAACTTGAAAAGAAAATCCAAAAAATATAATGAATAAGAGGTTTAGCATAAATAAAAAATAAAAATAAAAATTTTGTTAGCTCAGAGAAGTCACTGATGAGTTGCTCAATTAAGGCTTGAACTGTTCTTCTTTGATGCTGGAGAGGATGTAGCTAAAGGTGGTGAAGATCTCTCTTGAATGCTTACTAAATTCTTTGCACAACTTTTTTCTCTTTTTCTTCTTCAAAGATATTCAATAATGACTCTCATAAATATATGTTTCACTCCTAAATCTCCTTCCTCTTGCTTTCTAAATAATTCTCTAGTCTTTTGTAAGCTCGAAAGTGGCTAGAGAATGAGTCTTGACTATTGAAAGGGCGGATCTAATCATTGGAGTCAAAAACTAGCTATTAAAGAAGGATAAAAAAACTAGTCGTTGCAGCTTCTCATGTCAGGAGTCAACTCAAGCTGCCCATGAGTCAATTCGACCTCTTCAGAAGTTGACTTACCTTCAGGGTCTAAAAATTCTACATTCTATCTTTTCTGAAAGAGTCAGCTCACCATTTTCATAAGTCGACTCGACTTGTTTAAGGATCGACTCGACCATTTCATGGGTTGACTTGAGTAGGGGTCTCAAAAATTTAGTCTACCATCTTCACTGAGAGAGTCTGCTCTTGCTTCTCATGAGTTGACTCGTCATCCATGCCAGTGAACTCCAACATGCCAAAGTTGACTCGTCACTCCTAGGGGTTGACTTCTAAACTTCCTGAAACTCATTTTTCTTCTATCTGTGATTATTCAGGAGTCAGCTTCTATGCTTCTGGGGTCGACTCTACTAAGTCAAATACTTGGAGTTTCATCTTTGAATTGCTTTGACTTATTTTCTTTGAAAAGATTTATTTCATGAATAAATTTTTTATTATGGGTATCTAAAAAAAATTTTACATCCATCTTTGAAAAATATGATTACTATCATAATTACTTAATATTTTGTTATCATCAAAATCAATCTTACGGTTAACAATCTTTTTTTTTATGATAACAAAACTTTAAGTATATGCATAATAAAATTATAATATATTTCAATTGATTTATTAATATAATTATGAAGTGAAAAAGTAAACACTTGTAAATATACACTCCATGAAAGCTTCAATAGAATTTTCATTGTAAAATTGATATCAAAATGTAATTCATATATTCAAGAATTCATACATCCAAACATATGCTCATTACATATCATCATTCCAAACATAATGAAGCATATGATCAACTCAAGTATATATTCAACATAACTTCTCCCCCTTTGTGATAGCATCAAAAGGTTTAAGGAAAAGATTTAGAAAGATATCATCAAAATCAACTTGAATCAAATTTAGAGTTGATAACTTCTTCCTCTTTTTGAAAATATCAAAAATTTGTATCAAAATGAATAATACTTGTCCCCTTTTTGAATTCAATTTAGATTCAAAATCGCTTGTCACTCTTTTTGAACTCGATTTTTGAGCAAATATAGACTCAAAACACTTCTCCACTTTTATGAGCAATAGATGAATCAAATTTAGAATACTGTTCCAGATTTTTGAGCTTTAAAGCTCTAAAAGAGATAAAGATTTTTAAAACTGAGGATTTTGAATATATCATTCAAAGTAAATCATAAGATATATTTAGTTTTTTAAGAAATTATTTATCCTCTTTTTTAAGTAGTGTCAATCAATTTGATGCATAAAGGCATCAATCTTAGAATTTGTCTCAAAAATATAATCCCAAAGATATAGCTATGCCAAACAGATTTGAGACAAAGCATTCTTTCTTTTCACCAAACATAAAACAATGGAGTGCAAGGCAATAATGAGCTGTCTGATACCAATTATGATAATATATTTGAGAACTTTTACTTGACACTAGTTAAAAGGAATTGGAGTTCATTTCTATGAAAGAAACCAATTATGACAATTCTTCTTGATACCAATTATTTTGAATACCAACTTTCCTAAGGTTTTTTCTTGATACCACTTAATGATTTAAGAAGAATAAATTTCAAACTCATTTGTCAAAAATAAACCAATGGAGCAAAATATTTTTCAAATTTCGCTTAATACCAATAGAAATGATGACTTGATCATACAAAATATGAATATTAATAATTTCTCTTTTAAGTTCATAAATCATTTATCTCTTAATCATGGTTTTTCTCCTATTTTTCATAATAAATACTAGAAAATTTACTTTTCTTAATTCTCTCCCTTATTTTTCCAAGTCATGCATATTCATTCAATTTTAAAGAATAAGCTTTATAAGAGTATATTTTTCTCCCCCTTGGTCTTATAAACAAAGCAACTTTTCAATCTAACATCAAGTCCATTGAATCTCCATAAAAAGTTGTATTTTATTGATTGGTAAGACATGATTACAAATAAGTTTTACAAAGATAGCAAACATCAGTACATGCAAAATATATGAGAGCTATATCTATCAAAAAATAGATTGTTAGAATCACTAAAGCTCTGAGAAATGAATCCTAGCATCCTCAGTGAGTGTAGATCAGTATATCTCTAAGATGGAGGTCCAGACTGAGAGGGTGATGGTGGTCTAGTGTCTCCAGATAACTAACCTCGATCACGAGCATTCTCCCTCACTAGGGTGATTGCCAAGATCAGTCTAGTTGACTCCTTGACCAAAAATAGAACCTCCATCAGATCTCTCTTCATCTGCTATGCCTCTGATGTGTATCTTTGGATCTTTGCATCAACTAAAATGATGATCCAGATACTCTCTTGATAAGTGCATCTTCATCTAGTCTATTAAAAAGTTGATTTGAACTCTTTAGATGATAGGTCTGTAGAGGTGGAGCTATCTCCGTCTGCTCTACTGGCTTTGTTGGCTTCTCTGATCTGATATTTGCAATCGACACTATTGCAAAAGCCTAATCATCATCAGTATCATCCTCATCTCTTTATGCCGCACCTTTGTAAAGCCAACGACCATCAATCTTCTAAAAACCCATCCTTTGGAGTGATTGGTCATTGTAAGTATCTATGTGCATCAAGGCTTTGATGGTCTCCCTTGAAGACCAATCCCATACTCTTAGAAGACCAGTGTGAGAACCATGCCGTAAGGTAAAGATACCTTCGATCAGTTTGCTACATCATGCATCTGTCCAATCATAAATGAAGGTAAATTCAAAGGAATCTCTTGAACCTAATATGTGAGGGTGATGTCACGTGTAGATGCAAAATCAAATCTCCCCATCTTGAGAAAGAAAATCCAGTTGATCATATAATATAGTAGTCTCATCTCCACACTTAGCTGGTTGGCACTGATATCTTTGATACCCTTGACATCATCATGCTCTAATATAACTTTCAACCTAATGTCTCACTGTGTGAGATCATCCAAAAAATGCTCCCATCAATCATTGTATGTAGTGTGCATCCAAGGCTATCCATATCTATCTCAAATTGCATGCCTTTTACTTCAAAAATAATACTTCCTACACCCACTTTCATATTACAATAAAATTTTCTTACTAATCAAGGGTAAGTGGGTAAATCTAAGGAGCAGAGATATTTCCAACCCATCCTTTCAATCTTCTGACCAATAGAAAACCCTTCACACTTTAAGAAATTAAAATCAACTTTCCTTTCGATTGTGACGATGCATGAAGACAATGGTGTTTTGGATAGAGTCAGCTATGGAGGAGGAGCAGAAAATGACTGGGAAGGTGTTGAAGCTCCTCAAGATAGCAACCCTGGGTCATTCCGCTATTTGGTTCTTTATTCACACATGGGAAAAGGGCTTGAAGAAACCCTAGGGCTTAGAACATCCACATGGGATCTCTTCCTTTGAGCGAGGTGCCATAGGAGAGCAGAACCATAGAAAACTAGGTGGAAATGGGGAAGAAAATTTTGAATTTGGTAGGAGAGGGGTTTGGAAGGAGGTTCGGTTTGAAAGGGATGAGATAGAAAGTGATAGCTTTTTGGGTCATCTCAGATTAAAAATCTGATCCTGACATAGGGGTCGACTCCTGTTAAATACAAGTCGACTCTTGATGAGGGGTTGACTCCAGTACAACTAAGAGTCAGCTCCTCACAGAACTATTTTTTTGCTAAAATCATGAGTCAATTCTTATGGTCCAAGAGCTGACTCCTCAATACAAAAAATAGCTCAAGGAGTTTTGATCCAAGAAAAATTGGCTCAAAAAAAATATGATCAAAGACAAATCAAATTAATGATAAAAATTAATATTTAATTAAAATAAATAAATTAAATAGGGGATCAAGAACCAATCAATTCAAGTGTGATTAAATCAAGGGCCAACTCAATAAGGGCTCTAAGTGTGAGATTCAACTTGTTGGAATTTTGATGTCTCAAATTTGACTTATAGCAGTGAAGACCAAATGCAGAGAAGCCCAGCACGCAATACACAACAAGGAGGCCCGAAGATGCAATGCGCATAGGCCCACAACAGGGCATAGCCCGCAAGCACATACAGGTCCACAGGATGCATGACCCAGGCACGGGATGCATGGCCCAGGTGCGCATGGGACGCACAAACTAGGCACGTGCTGGCCCAACGCATGCGTCCACTATAGACCGCGCAGATTAGGGAGCGCCCGCGTGGTGCATGCATGGTTCTTGCATAGTCTACTACACTCCAATGTGGTTCCATGTGGTCCACACTGCATGCATGGACCGCACGGTCCAGAGGGGTTTCATGTGGTCCACAGTGTGATTTTGTGCGATCCAATGATTATGGGTGCATGCAGGGAAGATCCAATGGCTGGTTGGTTTCAGGACTCCGATTAGGACTCTATTTTTGGGTTTTGAGGTCTTTTTTTAAAGGCCTAATGACCTATGGTGAGGTAGAGAGCAGCAGAGGAGCACCTGAGAGCATCCTAAAGCGGCAAAGGGGGTTTGTGGTTGAGAGCATCGTAGGAAGCATCTAGAGGCATCAGAGGACTCTGATATGGCAGGCCTGTGAGAGTCTTTTTGAGGATTATTTGAGAGCTTTTGTATGGGGTTTGGCTTCTTATTGAGATAAGGGTTGGTATATGAGAGTTGAGAGTGTGTGATCTCCTCTAGTATTTATTTTGTTCCTCATAATAAAGTTTTGCATGCCCTATGGAGGTAAGTCTTGGGCTGATCCACGTAAATTTTTTTTCTTCTTTCTTTCTACCGCAATAATTGGTATCAGAGCTTCAACAATTGGTATCAGAGCTAGGTGATACCAGAGTGCATGGTTGTCCAGGTTGTAGCAATGTTGATCAAGATGGAAGAAGATGGAGAAGTCAGGCTCAATTAAGGTAGAGATCAACTGATATGATGAGAAGAGCAATTTTTTTCTATGGCAAGCAAGAGTGAAAGATGTACTTATCTAATAGGGGTTGATCGATACTCTCTTATGTGGGAAGAAGCCAACTGCCATGGAGGTGAAGGATTGGAGACAACTCCAGATGTAGGTGGTGAGCATGATCTGTTTATACTTGATGGATGATGTAGTGATTCATGTGCTTGGTGAGATTTTTTTGATAATGATGTGGATGAAACCAGAGGAGATGTATTTGGTAAAGTCACTCACCAACACTCTCTTCCTTTGGAAGTGAAGGAAACCTAGTATCACTCAGATACCAGCCATGGATCGATGTCTTACATGGAACTTGGGTGTTAATCTAGAAAATTTGAAGAAAAAAACAAAGAGAACACAGAAGCTTGGATTGGATGGTAGATTTTCTTGTCGTGAAACCCCAGGTAGAGACTAAGGATGTGAGAGAGAAAGAGATGGTTAGGGTTTCAAGAGAAAAAGCTCTATTTCATTCCCTTTTTTGGCATTACAGTGACCTATATACATACCAATTACAATAGATTAAACAATCTGAGCTCAAAAAACTCTTTAGACCAATCCATACATCCCATGGACTTAATCTCAGTCTAAACTCTGAGTTGGTCTCTTTAAGACCTCTTAAATCAAGCCTTAAAACCCCTAGGATCAAACTCGATCCTAGACCCCTAGGTTCAGTTACTGTCCCTTCAGATCCTTTGCACTCCACCGATCACTCCGAAGCCATTTCGGACCCTCTACACCCAACAAACTCATCCAAAACCATCAAGAGCTCATCCGACTCTTCTGACTCAGTGACTGAACCTATGGAATCCAAGCTGTTCCTTTCTCCTCCCTAGCAAGTCTTCCAAAGTGGACACTCCCACTTAAAGTGCCCCCTGCTTCATCGTACTTGTAGCACCTAGCCTCTTTGCTGCCTTTTCAGGACTATCTCCATCCCACCTCTTTGCTCTTTTTCTTCTCACTCCTGGATCTCTCCGAAACTGCAAGACCTTCCTGGAAGACCTCCTTCTTCGTCATCCATTCTCGCTGCTCGTTGGACCTAAGCACTGACACGATCTTCTCACATATCAGTATCTCCTTACCGTACAGCAGCGCCATCATCAATGGATCGAAGCTTTGGATAATGAATACAACAACAGCAAGCTCTTGTCCTCCTCTTCAAGCTCCACCCCAATGTTGAGCAAATCTATACTTATCCGATCGAACCGCTGAATATGCCCCATAATATCTTCGCCCTCTTACATCCGAAGGCTGTACAATTACTTCTTCAGCATCAACTTGTTACCTATATTCTTTTTCATATACAACATGTGCAACCTCGACCATAAATCTCTGGGTGATCTCTCTTCCAACATGCCATACAATACCTCATCCGCCAAACAAGTTCTAATCATGGCACATGCCCTTTTCTCCAAGGACACCTACTACTTGTCATTTATCCCCTCCGACTTATACTCCAAGGCCAAATGGAATCCCATTTGTACTAGCAGATTCTCCACCCTCACCTTCCATATGGTGAAACTTTCTTTTCCATCAAACCTCTCAAATCCAATCTTCAACCCGCTGCTTTCCATGATTAATCCAACATTGAAAATTATGTCCTAAAATCAATCGTGTGACGATTGAGTTTTTCTTTGTATATGAGTAATTGATTAATGAATAATAGTTATTCTGATATTTTTCATCACAAAGTAACATCTTCTTTGAAATCTTGTGCTGTGATGAAGTCCTTAGAACTATGCTGGTATGCGATAAAGAGAGGATTTATCATATAGTTCTTAAATATATTCGTGATCAAATGATACGTCATTATAAGATGAGGACATTTATCGAGTGGAGATCGTTATATGCTATATGGATTGGTTGTCCTCTTAATCAAGGAGTGTGGTGACACTGGTATGACATATAGGTGAGATATAAGGGTACATTATCATTGAATAAGTGACTCACTTGCTGAGCATTCTGCTGTCAAGAGCTGCTCGTAAAATATATGGGTATAAATATCTTTCAGATCTAAAATTACCATAGTGACTTGTAAGCAACTCACTATACTTTGATGTCGGACTATCTGAATTTTAATCCAGTGACGGAAGGCTACTGGGTACAGTCAAATACTTATAAAATCTGTGTGTGGATCAAGATGGGATTCACTCCTACGAATTATTAGAGGTGATATATCATTGTACTTCAATTTAGCAAAGCCTTGGTCAGGATAATCCATGAGATAAATTTGAAAGGTTGAAATACAATGTGGATGAAGCAATCTCGATTGACAGTTAATCTGAGATCATCCTAGAGCATTCAGTGTCAAAAGGATGAATTATGCGATAACCATGTATATGGGTTCTAAAATATTTTTTTACGATAATTGATCGATCTGGATGTCAAAAATTATTACTAGATAGTATCTCGATTAGTATAAGAATTAGTTCCTATGCTACCAGCTTAGTGTTTGAATCTATGGAGTCACGCACACAAATCAGATAAAGCAAGAAGGAATTGGCCTATGTTTATATGTTCAATTTAAAAGTACTTAACTTAATTAAACATATAAGCTAACTTGATCGAGAATTAAGTTATGGATCAAATAGGATTGAAGAGTTGACTATGTCGAGCTAGCACTACATATGAGTTTCAGGTTCGATTCTAAGGATAAACAGTTTCTGATCTATGATTCATGGAGCATATGAAAGATTAAATTTAAATGCTAATTGATTTTAGATTAGATTTGAATTAATTAGGCTTAATTGATCCAAAATTCAAGTTAGATTTAATACAAAAGTCCTAAAGAGTTTATGATTGACAGCTTTCGAAATTATTTCGAACCAGCTTCGAATTGGATTCGAATCGGATCTGTTTTGGATGAGATATGAAAAATCCTACTTGCACTAAAAATTTTCTCTCATATGGACTGACCAACAAATGGAATAGTGCTGGTTTGGAGCATCCCATGTGGATGAGAGATTGGGTGTAAAGTGGTTGTCATATATGATGGCAATTCTATCTCATAAAAGAATCCTTCTTTCATAAGTATTGGACTGATTTAAATTAGATTTGAGTTAGGATTGCTATACTTATTGGATCATGAAAATTATCTATAAATAGAGAGAGTCTCTACCTATGAATGCATAGCAAACAAATCAGATTGAGAGAAGAGAGAAAGAGAAAGACAGAGAGAGAGGCGTGAGAAGAGAGAAGCCCTTCTTCTTCTCCTTAGCCTCTCCCCTTTTGGTGCCGCCCCTCTTCCCTTGGGCATAGGCCCTCCTTGGGCATCTCACCTACTGGTGTGAGGTGTCACACCAGTATATCTTCTCTCTCATTTAATTAGATTACAAAGGTGATTCGATCAGAGTTCATCCTGCTTTCCTGCGGCGTCTGGCATGCATGTGAAGTACAGAATCTGTACTTTCAAGCCTCTGTGAAGGTTTAATTTAGATTATTTGAGATTTGACCTCTAGTTTTATTGCTAATTAGGTCAGAATTTGATTCTTATTTATGTAAAATAATAAAAAAAAATTTAGATGCAATCTAGATCATCCGAAGAGAAACATTTTCCCATCCTTTCAATTAGTATCAGAGCAAGTCTAAAATACATGCATGCATAACTGAATTTTTTAAAATTAATTAGATAAGGTGTAATTAAATTTTTTTGTAAGATATTAAATTTAATTTAAATCTATTTGTATAAAATTTTTTATCTAATTTTAATTGGATTAGATGAGCCTAATCAATTGTTGATTAAGGTTGGTATAAGTTTGTTATAACAGAATTCTGTTGTTGCTGAATTTTTGATGGAATAACAACATAAATTAAAATCTATTTTAAATTTATTTTTATAAAATTTTAATATTATTATTTTTATAATGAAGTAAGATTTATTTCAGATCTAAATTGAATCTATTTCGATAGATATTTAGATCTGAATCTTATCAAAATTCAGCACTATGCGAAAACAGATTTTATCAAAAATTTACTCCTTATGCATTCATGTTTGCATCTAATTAATTTTTTATATAATATAAAATTAAAATTAATATTTTATAATTAGTATAAAATATATTTCAGATTTAATATGATGTATATGATGCATCAAATCTAATTAGACTAGATGAAGAATATGATTGATAAGATCAAGGACATGTTCATGACATAAATAGTTTTGTTAATAATCGCATGTTGATGTGATTATATATGAAATAAGATTTTAGATCTTAGTAGCCTAGTACTCAGATTGATAGGATCATCAGACCATCTGATCATAGGAGATTAAAGAAATTAATCTCTCTTTTGCCTATTCGATGGGTTTTCTTATGACGTATAGGAGTGTCGTTGTGATCCGATTTTATGAAAAAAAAAGTGAATAGATTTTTATGTATTATTTTGATCATAAATATATTTAGATTAGATTTAAAGTAATTTATAATTTATTATAATAAGATAAAATTTAGATATAAAATTATTTTAGATCTGAATTGCATGTTACATATGATGTAATTGGTATAGATCTAAAAGTTGTCATGATGTATGAGATGTATGTATGAAGTTTAGATCATGTCTATGTATGTTTAATTATTAAATATATTATAGAAATTTATTTTTATAAATTGAAACATATGGTATGCTTCACTTAAAACCTTGATGGAATAGTTCTACAGACTGAAACACACGTTTCACATACTTAATTATGAATTAAGTTTTGAATGATCTAGATTGAGAATTGAAGATCATTAAGACACCACATAAAATGATGGGCAATGGGTTAGCTTGAATCAGGTCCTTCTAATGGGTTAGACCTAGGATTAGAAATACATGTAGATCAAGTAAAGAAATTAGTTAAATCTAATCAAGTATTGAATTAGATTATATCAGAATTTCTCTAAATCAATCTCAATAGTTGAAGTTTGATCAAGTCCATATGTTTGATCCTAATAAATGGACCATGATTATAACTCTGTGATTGAGCTCAAATCTTCTAGTAAACCAAATCAAAATTAATTAATCAGTTGGTGTCTAAGGTAAGTTTGGCAGATTCGATCAAATAGTTTTTAATTGAAAATTATTTACCTAGATGCATCTACGGTGAGTTAAGAATACATCCCTCCCACTGATCTCACTTACCTAACCTACATGATAGATTATATTTTAATTAGGTTACTAGTCCATTTGTGTAGACCCATGCCATTAAGGTGAATCGATGTGACTGATTTAGGTATCTTTAGACTAGCTTGTATCTAGTCCTCTATATGACTTGGTGAAGTCAATAGGAGGATTTGCAGCTTGCTGGTCATCTTCTTCTCTTATTCTCATATCAATGAAATCAAATCTTCTAAATTATTAAATCCATAAAATGATAAAGTTATTAGATAACTTGGTCATAGTCTCTTATTAAGGTACGTGGTAATGAGTCCAACATTTCAAATAGACATTGGAGGTGCCACACGCCTGATGTCTATTATGTATTGAAATTGTCATTCATCATATGACCATCATGATGTACCTTCAGATCAATACTCAGATTGGTCGAGCCATACTCGAGCCTGAACATCTATTTGTTGGATGCACTTAATGTGTTATGTTAATGGTAAGACCTAACCAAAATTTTTAATGGAGGCGCCACACATCTATTGAAGGGATGTCTGAGGCAAAACATAATTGTTAAAAATTATTTGGAGAAATAATTGGTTATGAACCTATCTATGGATGCACTAAGATTGGCCCAGCCACACTCAGACCCGAATACAGTCCATATGGATTCTAGTACCAGCTAAAGAAATAGTATAATTCCTCGAGTTGGAAGTAGAGGCTATCAATTCGTAAAAATAGTGAGAGGATCTTTAGATTAAAGTTCATATCTTCAGAATTAAAAAATAATTCATATACTAATAGGCTAATATTTTTTTTAGTTATGGCCAACAAACTATCCCTTTGTATGCTATTGGACAACGACAAGCTCACCGAATTCAACTTCGATAGCTGGTATCGAAAGTTGAAAATTATCTTAGAGCATGAGAGGATTTTATATATCCTTACGGACGAGGCATCTGAAGAACCTGCAGTCAATGCTTCTCGTACCATGAGAGACACTTACATGAAGTGGCTCAATAACCACATGACTGTACGTTGTGTGATGAGGGCAGCTATGAACGACGAACTTAGCCGTAAGTTTGAAGATGCGCAGCCTAAGGAGATCATTCAAATGTTGAATGAGTCCTTCAGCACCTTTGAGGATGTGGAGAGATACAAAATCTCCTGCACATCGTTCAATGCCCATATGCGAGAGGAGACTTCAGTCACCGATCATATATTATACATGATTGAGCAGATTGAATGCTTTAGCAAACTTAGCTTTCTGTTGTATGAATAGTTGGCAAGGATGCTATCCTCAATTCATTACCAAAATTCTACCTATCCTTTCTCAGTCATTATAGAATACAAAGCCTGCAGTGAACTATCATGATTTGCTAGGATTACTGTAGACTTTTGAGAAAGATCACCAGCTCCAAAAAGAGCCAGTAAATTTAATGAAAGGTTCATCTATAGTGCGTCAATCCTGTAGGAGAGGAAAGAAAAAGAAAGTGCAAAAATCCCGTGCCACCGATCTTAAGCAGAGCAAACTATCAAAAGTTGACAAGAGCCAGATAGAATGCTTCTTCTACAAAAAGCTAGATAATTGAAAAAAAAATTATTCTGCTTATATAGCTATCCTTGACCCAAACAGGTCTAAAAATAAGAGAAAAAAGCAAATGGTTGCTTCACAAGGTACTTATATGATAACACCTTATAATTTCTCTGTTTGTGATATTACTACCTGGATATTGCATACCGAAAGTTCTATTAATATATGTAATCATTGCAGAGACTATAGATAAGTAGAAAGTTTAGAGAGGATGAGCGGTTTCTTAACGTTGGAGATGAAAGTCTTGTTCCAATTCTGATCTTGAAAATTTTACAGCTTATCTTCGAGTCCAGTAGTGTCATATTAGATGATTATCATTATTATCCCTTCTTTATGATGAATGTCATCTCTGTAGGCCTTTAGGCCAAACTTAAATATAAATTTATAATAAAAGATGATTTTTATGATATCATTATGAATGATACTGTAATTATGTGTGGACAATTAAAATATAGCATATACATAATATCACGGTCTGTTAATATAATGTACATAGCCAATAGACACCCTAAGTTAGATAATATCAGTGAATCCTACCTTTGGCATTATAGGCTTGGTCATGTGAATAAGAATAGGATTGATAGGTTGATCAAGAAACGTGTGCTTGAGATAGATGATTATGAATTATTACCAACCTACGAATCCTATCTATTTGGTAAGATGACTAAGTCATCTTTTAAGGAAAGAGGTGAAAAAACCAACGATGTCGTAGGTCTAATACATACTGATGTATGCAGACCTATAAACATAAGTACCAGAGAAGGTACTTCTACTTCATTACATTTATAGATGACCTATCGAGGTATGGGTTTGTCTATCTTATGAAGTATAAGTCAGAATCATTTGAAATGTTCAAACAAGAGAAATAAACTGAGAAGAGTATTAAGATCCTTCGATCAGATCGAGGAGGTAAATATCTCACTAATGAGTTCCTGACATATCTGAAAGAGAATGAGATTTTCTCACAGTAGACCCCTCCTAGAACACTACAATATAATGGAGTGTCGGAGAGGAGGAATCGAACCTTGTTAGACATGGTCCGATCCATTATAGGCTTTGTAAGTCTGTCAATCTCTTTTTGGAGATATGCTCTAGAAACTGCCTGCTACATTTTGAATAAGGTGCAAAGCAAGTCTGTCGATAAAACTCCATATGAGATGTGGACTAGACATAAGTCGGTGCTCTCACACCTTAGGATCTGGGGTTGTCCAGCTTATGTCAAACATTTAAAGACAGATAAGTTTGGACTAAAATCTGACAGATGCTTGTTCGGAAGGTACCCAAAGAAAACTAAAGGATACTACTTCTACCTCGCTGCAGAGCGAAAGGTGTTTGTCAGCAGTGGGGTAGTCTTTTTGAAAAAGAAGTTCCTTGATGAAGGAGCTAATGCTTATAAAATTAAACTTGATGAAGTTCATGAGGTGGAAGGACCGACACACATAGAATTGGATTAGATTGGTGAATCGAATCTGGAGTCAGTAGAGGTGCCATTAAGGAGATCTGATAAAGTACCACGTCAGCCAGACAGATACTATAATTTTTTGATACGGGATGGTGACCCCATCGAACTTGATGAGAATGATAAGGATCCAATTACCTATATGGAGGCCATACAAAGGTCCGACTCTCAGAAATGGTTTGAGATCATAAAGTTCAAGATAGAGTCCATAGAGATCAATAGTATATGGACACTAGTTGATCTGCCCGAAGCGATAAAATCCTTAGGGTGTAAATGAATTTTCAAAAGAAAAAGAGGAGCGGATGGGAAGGTAGATACCTATAAAGCCCGTCTAGTTGCTAAAGGTTGCCGCCAGCGTTATGGTATTGACTATGATGAGATATTCTCTCTTGTGGCAATGCTCAAGTCTATCTAAATTATGCTTACTATCGTCGCACACTTAGATTATGAGATCTGGCAAATAGATGTCAAAACCACTTTCCTTAGTGGAGAGCTGGAAGAAGAGGTATATATAATACAACATGAAGGGTTCACATCTACAGATGAGTCAAAAGTGTGCAAGCTGAATAGGTCTATTTATGGACTTAAGTAGATGTCTAGGAGTTGGAATATGTATTTTGATAAGGTGATCAAAATGAATGGCTTCATTAGGAATGGAGAAGAACCTTGCATTTACAAGTGGGCTTCCAATTCTGTAGTTATCTTCCTTGTACTGTATGTGGATGACATACTGTTATAAAGAAATGACATCCGACTTTGTAGAGTATGAAGCTATGATTATCATCAGAGTTCTCTATGAAGGACTTGGGAGAAGCATCCTACATCTTAGAGATGAAGATCTATAGGGATAGATCCAGAAAGTTGCTTGGATTGTCTTAATCCACGTACATCGATACTTTATTAAAATGGTTCAACATGGATAATTTCAAGAAAGGTTATCTTTCGATAGGTTATGAAATTGCTCTTTTCAAAAAAAATTATCCGACAACTCCTGAGAAGAGAGAGCATATGAGTAGAATACCATATACTTTAGTAGTGGGATCTATCGTATACGCTATGACATGTACGAGGCCGGATGTGGCCTATTCACTAAAGGTAGTGAGTAGGTACCAGTCTGATCCGAGTGAGAAGCATTAGAAGATTGTGAAAGTAATTATTAAGTATTTGAGAAATACTAAAGATCAATGGCTTATCTATGGAGATATTTATTTGAAACTTATGGGATATACTGATTTTAGTTTTTAATCAGATTGTCATGACAGCAGAAGTATGTCGAGCTACGTATTTTTTTTGAATGAAGGAGCTATTTGCTAGAAGAGTTTCAAGCAATATACTGTGGTCGATTTTATATGTGAAGCGAAATACAATGCTGCATTGGATGCTACAACATATTTTGCACTGCTATCACCTGGTGTGAGAGATCATAAATCGAGATGATGTCGAGCTTCAGAAGATCGACGGAAAGGAGAACTTAGCCAACCCCTTCACTAAAGCTCTTGGAATCAAAAAGTTTGATGATTTCAAATAGAAGATGGGTATAAGATATCGCCCCGATTTGCTTTAGTCCAAGTGGGAGTTGTTGGAAATTATGTCATAAAATCAATCATGTGATGATTAAGTTTCACTTTATACAGGAGTTATTTATTAATAGATAATAGTTATTCTGATATTTTTCATCACAAAGTAACATCTTCTTTGAACTCTTATGCTGTGATGAAGTTCTTAGAACTATGCTAGTCTGCAATAAAGAGAGGATTTATCGTATAGTTCTTAAACATGTTCATGATCAAATGATACATCATTATCGGAAGATGATATTTATTAAGTGGAGGTCAGTGTGTGCCATATGGATTGGATGTCTTTTTAACCAAGGAGTGTGGTGACACTAATATGGCATACAAGTGAGAGTAGGGGTACATCGTCACTAAACAAGTGACTCACGGCTGAGCATTTTGCTATCAAGAGCTGTCCGTGAAACATATGGATATAAGTATCTTTCAGACCTGAGATCATCATAGTAACTTGCAAGCAACTCACTGTGCTTTGGTGCCGGACTATCTGAATTTCTAATGCAGTGACGGAAGGCTATTAGGTATAGCCAAGTACTTACGAAGTTTGTGTGTAGATCAAGATGAGATTGACCCCTCTGAATTATTGAAGTTGATGTATCATTGTATTTCAATTTAGCAAAGTTTTGGCCAGGATAATCCATAAGATAGATTTGAAAGGTTAAAATACAATGTGAATGAAGTAATCTCGGTTGACAGTTAACCTAAGACCATCTTAGAGCATTCAGGATCAAAAAGATGAATTATGCGGTAACCATGTGTATGGATTCTAAAATATTTCTTAACGATAATTCGATCTATCTAGATATCAAAAATTATTGCTAGATAGTATCTCCATTAGTGCAAGAATTGATTCCCGTGCTACCACTTAGTGTTTGAATCTATGGACTCACATACACAAGCTAGGTAAAGTAAGAAAGAATTGGCCTATGTTTATATATCCAATTTGAAAGTACTTGACTTGATTGAACATATAAGCTAACTTGATTGAGAATTAAGTTATGGATCAAATAGGATTGAAGAGTTGACTATGTCTAGCTAGCACTATACATGAGGTTCAAGTTCGATCCTGAAGATGAATAGTTTCTAATCTATAATCCATGGAGCATATGAAAGATTGGATTTAAATACTAATTGATTTTAAATTAGATCTAAATTAATTAGGCTTAATTGGATCTAAAATTTCAGTTAGATTTAGTATAAAAGTCCTAAAAAATTTGAGATTGACAGCCTTTCAAAATTATTTCGAACCAGCTTTGAATTGGATTCGAATCGAATCTATTTTGGATGAGATATGAGACATTCTATTTGCATTGAGAATCTCCTCTCATGTAGGCCGACCAACACCTAAAATAGTGCTAATTTGGGGCATTCCATGTGGGTGAGGAATTGGGTGCAAAGTGGTTGTTATATGTGATGGTAATTATATTTCATATAGGAATCTTTCTTTCATAAGTATTGAACTGATTCAAATCAAATTTAAGTTAGGACTCGTATACTTATTGGGTCATAAAAATCATCTATAAATAGAGAGGATCTCTACCTATAGATGCATAGCAAACAAATAAGATTGAGAGAAGAGAGAAAGAGAGAGAGAGAGGCGTGAAAAGAGAGAAGCCCTTCTTTTTCTCCTTAGCCTCTCCCCTTTTGGTGCCGCCCCTCTTCCCTTGGGCGTGGGCCCTCCTTAGGCATCCCACTTACTGGTATGAGGTGTCACACCAGTACATCTCTCCTCTTATTTGATTAGGTTGCGAAGGTGATTCGATCAGAGTTCATCCTGCTTTTCTACGGTGTCTGACAGCATGCGAAGTAGAGGGTCTGCATTTTCAGACCTCCGTAAAGATTTAATTCAGATTATTTGAGATTTGATCTCTAGTTCTACTGCTAATCAGATAAGGATTTGATCTTTATTCATGTGGATTAATGAAAAAATTCTTAAACGCAACCTGGGTCATCCGAAGAGAAATATTTTTCCTTCCTTTCATCCCAATCATAAAATAGCACATAAGATGGATCTGAAAAATACCTGATATAGGGATGGTGGATAGCAGCCCCCTCGATCTCTTCCTTCCTCACAAATCCTAGAGAAAACCCTAGATCTAAAACCTCACTATTGGTCCTCTGCTGCATAAAACTCCTTGATCTTCTCTTCTTCTTCCATGCTCAACCGGGCTTTGATACCAATTGAAGAGAATCTGGCACCACTCGAATATTAGTTGTGGATCGATGTCTCATGTGGAACCTGGGTGTTAATTATCCAGAAAACCTGAAGAAGAGAACAAAGAGAATATGGAAGCGTGGATTAGATGGCAGATTTCCTTGGCATGAAACCCTATGTGGAGACTAGGGACGTGAGAGAGAGAGAGAGAGATGGCTGGATTTTCATGAGAAAAAGCTCTGTTTCATTCTCTTTCTTGGTATTATAATAATCTGTATATATACCAATTACAATGGATTAAACAATAAGATCCCAAAAAACTTCCTAGACTAACCCATACATCTCATGAACTTAATCTCGATCCAAACCATGAATTAATCTCCTTAAGACCTCTCAAACCAGGACTTAAGACCCCTAGGATCAAACCCAACCCAAGATCCAAATAGAAAACTTGTCTCGCTGTTTTTCCATGACTCAGTCAACTCAGTCTCGATCTGAGTCAACTCACCTGCTTGCCGATCATAGATTTTCGAAATCCTGCTTTCCATTCCTTGAGGCATAGTCAATCTAGACTGAGACTGGGTCGACTCACCTTCAACTTAGTCGATCCAATCTCAATCTGAGTCGACTAAGATCCTGAAACTACTCTTCCATGGCTTTATCTTTAGCTCTGATTTCTTGCTCCACCTTATGTTTTCAAATTTTTGAAACACCAACCAAGCCCCTCAAGATCCTCAACACCTAGACCTCAAGCCCGTGGATGCCTCCACCCTAGGACCACTCCTGTCCTAGCTTAGGACCACACTTGTCCTAGTTTCTCAGAGCCAACACCCTGACTCCTCTAATGGCCTCCTAAGGCTTGGAAGCACTACACCATATCCTACAATCTCTACCTTGGTGCCTCCAAGCCTTGGCACACCAGGCAATGTCCTCCTGCACGATCATGCTACCCTGCATGCCCTGACAGCCTTTTGTGCTAACATTCTTGCCACCACCAATCTTCTTCAGCTTTTAAGCTCTCTTGGAGACCTTGGAATGACCACCTCCATCACTGAAGATCTTTACTTGTTCCTCGATACCACTTTGAAATTTATTGTAGGCACCCTTTTGCTTAACAGCTGCATCAATTGTTGCCCCGACTTCTCTAGAGAAACTGCAGCATTCCTATGCCGACATTTGCTGCACCTAATGCTCCACCTGACATGGCCTCTTCAGAGCTGCACTTCTCCCTCTGCATACTTTTCCATCTAGCTCTATGCAGTCCTGGCACTGGTATTGGGATATTGCTCCTCCTCTTGCATCCCTGTGCTCTAAACTCATGCCAAACTCCTCTTCATCTGTAAAGCCACCTTTGCCCGGTGCTCCACCTGAATCTAAAGTCCTCTCAATACCACAGAAGTCAATCCTATCCCCAAGGCCAACTACCCAATGCTGTCCTATTAGGCCTGTCACTGCACCTCGATCACCGTTGCTGTCTGTTCAGACCCTTCACACTCTGTGGGACCCTTTGAAGCTGTTTCGGACCCTCTACACCCCCTAGGCTCTTTCGAAACTATCAAGAGCTCATTTGACTCTTCTGACTCAGTGATTGAACCTACAAAATTTGAGTCATTCTTTTCTTCTCCCTTGCACTTCTTCCAAAGCAGACACTCCTGCTTAAAGTGCCATATTTCATCGCACTTGTAGAACCTAGCCTCCTTGCTACCTTTTCAGGATTCTCTTCATCCCATCTGCTTGCTTTTTTTCTTCCCACTCTTGGGCCTTTCCAAAACTACAAGACCCTTCTAGAAGACCTCTCTCTTCATCATCCATTTTCACTGCTCATTGGATCTGAACACTCACATGATCTCCTCATACGTCAGTGTCTCCTTACCATACAGCAGCGTCGTCACAAATGGATCGAAGCTTTCAGATAGCGAACACAACAGCAGCAAGCTCTTATCCTCCTCTTCAATCTCCACCCCAATGTTAAGCAAATCCATGCTCATCCGGTCTAACCATTGAATATGCCCCACAATATCCTCACCCTCCTGCATTCGAAGGCTGTACAGTTACTTCTTCGATATCAACTTATTACATATGTTCTTTTCTATATACAACATATACAACCTCAACTATAAATCCCTGAGTGATCTCTATTCCAACATGCCATACAATACCTCATCTGCTAGACAAGCCCTAATCATAGCACATGCTTTTTTCTCTAAGGATATCCACTGTTTGTCATTCATCTCCTCCATCTATCCTCCAAGACCGAATTCAATACCATCTGTACTAGTCGATCCTCGACCCTCATCTTTCACATGGTGAAACTTTTTTTTCCATCAAACCTCTTAAATCCAATCTTCAATCCACTGCTTTTCATGATCAATCCCAATCACAAAACAGCAAACAAGATGGATCTGAAAAATATCTAATACAGAGATGGTGGAAGCAGCCCCCCCAGATCTCTTCCTTCTCCATAAATCTTAGAGAAAACCCTAGATCTAAAATCTTGCTGCTGATCTTGAAGGAAAAACAGTAGTTCAAAGCATGCATTTTCAAAATTTTGCATAGCGAAAGATTGTAGATTAAATATTTTAATCTTCTACATATACTTTAGATTAGATCTAAACTATCTTTGAAGGATCTATGATATGAAATTATTGTTGGGAATAGTGTCCCAAAGCCAATCGTCAGCCTGTTGACGGTTGTGCTCCTTTTTGTATTAGTACATGAATTATAAATAAATAAAAGTTATTTTAGTATTTTTTCATCACAAATGTTTCATCTTCTAATGAACTCCTGTGTTGTGGTGAAGTCCTTAGGACTATTTAGACTCGACAAAGGAGGATTTGTCGCTTAGTCCTTAAACATGTTCATGACCAAATGATACATCGTTACCAAGGACGACAACGTTTATCGAGCATAGGTCGTTGTGTGCCATATGGGTTGGTTGTCCTCATAACCAAAGAGTGTGGAGACACTGGTATGGCATACAGGTGAGATGTAATGGTACATCTGCACTGAACGTGACCAACTCCGGAGCTATTTCTGCTGTCAAGATTTGCTCCGATGGGATATGGGTATAAATGTCCCTCCGACCTGAGACCGCCACGGTGACTTGCAAGCAACTCACTGCACTTAGACACTGGATTACATAAATTTCTAATTCAGTGATGGAAGGCTGCTGGGTGTAGTCAAGTACTTGACTTGTCGGTGCGTGTGTCAAGATGGGATTGACCACTCCAGTTTAGGAGCTGTGTACAGTCGTGTTTCAATTTAGCAAAATCTTGACCAGGGTAGTCCTAGTGAGGAGTCACAGGACTAATTGAGTTGAGCACGATTCGGATGATATCATCAGGGTTGACAGTTTAACCCTGAGTCATCCTAAACACAGGGTCAAAAGGGATGAATTATACGGTAACCATATTCACGTAGGTTCTGAATGTTGCGATTGTGATTATTCGACCTATCTGGTCGTCGGGTACCATTGCTAGATGGTCACTTCGATTAGTACAGAAATTGGTTCCTGTGCTACCGGCTTAGGTTCGAACCTGCGGGGTCACACACATTAGTGGTTCCTTTCTGATCAGATGGCTGATTATGAGTTTATGTGTCTGGGACTCTATGATTGAGAATTAGGATTCTCTAATCATGAGTTCACACATTTTGGGTACCGGGGTCAAAATTTTGAATTTTAAATTTTGAATTTGAAATTTGAACTCTTTGATCAGGGTTTCATATCGATGGTCTCTGATGCCTGATTGCCCATCGGATTTGGACTCAATATTTATGAGAGGTTTAATTAATAATTTGATCACTAATTAACTCAATTTGATTGAGTAATTATTTTTGGATCAAGTCCAATTGAATTGGATTCAGTTTGGATTGACCCGATTAGGTTAAATGTTGACCTAATCGCTAAGGTGGTTTAGTCCCTGATTTGATCAGGGGTTAGATTTAGTTAATTCTTGATTTGATTAGAATTTTATTGAGCCTAATTAAGCCTAATTATGTTAGATTTAATCTGGTCTAATTGTGCTTAACCTATTTTAAACTAGGTTGGCTCAATTTGAATCAAACCACCTTGTTTTAAATTCCCTGCGACACCCAACTTCCTTGCACCCATTTGAATTCACGAGAAGAAACTTTTCGTAAAATTTTTCTCACGCAAAACCCTTCCCCACGTCCTCATTTGTGTGCCATATGGATGGATAAAATAATTAGTTAGCCATTCAAATTCAAAGCATGTTTGAATTTGAATGGATAACTTATCACTTGCCCTTTCATCCTTATCCATTTTGTGCGCCACATTACTTACACGAAAAAAGGTTTCTGTGAAACATTTTTCACGCACAAAGAGCCACGCCCCTTCTCTTCTCACACCCAAAAGGATAGGGATAAGTTGGTTTTCGTTTGAATTCAAATTTGATTTGAATTCAAATGTGTAACCTCTTGTCTTTATCCTCTCACGCGGATAAGACACGTTCGATGTTGTTTTAAAAAGAGGAGAAAGGTGGGACGTGTGTAGAAATTCAAGGAGAGAAACTTTGGGGTATGAGGAAGGCTTCTGCACAAGGTGAAGGTCCAAAACCTTTCGAGAGAAAAAGAAAGAAAAGAGAGAAAATTGGGCGCAGGGTTTTTGGTGTGTACCCTAGGGTTTCTACCTAGGGTTCGGGAAGTGAGATTGGTGTGCCACGAGTGTCGTGAGTCTACCAAATTTTAGGGAGAGATCCATCAGCCTCTCAAGCAATGTGCAGATGATCCAAAGTATCCGAGAAGTCGGCACACATCGATCGAAGGAGTTCGATCAACATCTGCCATCAAAAGGGTGAAATCACGAACTAGCATTCGTGAGGAGCTGATCAGACGGAAGCTTCGTGTGGATGATCCGCAGAGGTCAGACATTTGTGTGGCTGTGACATGATGATCAGAGCCCTCCGACGGTGATCAAATTACGGTGATCGACTACCCACAAAAAGGTGATGTGTTCTGAACACAGTACTGTAAAACATTTACTGATTCAAATTTGAATTTCAAATTTAAATGCATGCTGTTGTATCATATTTAGATCCTAGTGTAGGGTTAATTAGTATTAATTAATGAGATTAATTAATAATTTTGCTGTAAAATAGTAATTTTGAAAAAGTTTTAAAATTACCATTTTGCCCCTGCACTAAATTTTCGCAGTAAATGGTATCAGAGCATGGTTCTTGAATATGATATACATATGCATGCGTAGATTAAGGTGTAATCTATAAGTTTAAATTTGAAATTCAAAATTTAAAATTTGAAATTCAAAAAGATTTGAAATTTGAAATTTGAAATTTAAATTTGTTAGAAGTTTCAAATTTGAAATTCAAAATTTGAAATTTGGTTGAAATCTCAAATTTGAAATTTGAAATTTGAAATTTGAAATTTGAAATTTAAAATTTAAAATTAAAAATTTGAAATTTGGTTGAAATCTCAAATTTGAAATTTGAAATTTGAAATTTGAAATTTGAAATTTGAAATTTAAAATTCAAAATTCAAAATTTAAAATTCAAAGATTGGAAATTCGAAATTTAAAATTTAATTGAAATATCAAATTTGAAATTTAAAATTTGAAATTTGAAATTTGAAATTCAAAATTTAAATTTTGAAATTGGTATATTTAGATATACTTGATCCAAGTAGCAAGTAATCTAATTGGGTTGGTTGCCATGGCCGTCCAGTCATAGGAGAAAAGTAGGGTTTAAAGGCCCTTTCTTCCATTCGATGGGGTCTCCTATGGCGGTAGGGGTGCCGATGCAATTATATCCCATGCCGATGAAGCAGCGAAAGGACTTAATTAAGAAATTTATCATGAATGTGTTAGATTAGATCTAAAAAAAATTTATGATTTATTTTGAGTTATTTTTTGTTATGAAATGAGCAATAGAATTGCTGTTTATGAAATGTGCTGACCCGTTTGTGAAATGAGTTAACACATTTGGTGAACAGAAAATAAAATTTTTCAAATTTGAAAATTATTTTCGAAATGCCAAACCCTGACCCATCAGCCCAAGTACTTAATTAAAAGAATTAAGTGTTGTCTAGTAGGTCTAGAATTATGAATTAAGACCTAAGACAATTGCATAAACTTGTGGGTCAATGGGTTAGATGAATTAGGTCCATAATTGGGTTAGACCTAAAGTTAGTTTAAAAAAATGGACTAAATGGAGTAATTGGTCAAATCTAATTAAAAGTTGAATTAGATTAGGTCAAGGATACTCTAGACTCAACTTCAATAGTTGTAGTTGAATGGGTCCATGTCTTTAACTAGACCAAGATGGACTTAATTCATGGCTACGCGGTGGAGCCCTATTTACTAAGTTGATCAAAATTAAAACTAATGAACCGGTTGGTGTCTAAGGTAAGTTCGGCAGTTTTGACCAGTGGTTCTTAAGCGGGAGCTACTCGCATTGATTCGATCATTGACGAGTTAATGGCAAATCCCCACCACTGATCTCACTTACCTGGCCAATCTGGTAAATTAGATTTTGATTAGATCACTTGGTGATTAGAGCTCACCCATGTCATTAGGTAAATCAGTGTGACTGATTTAGGTGCTCCTAATGCCAGCTTTAATTAAATCCTTTTTTAATCTGACTTGGTGAAGTCAGTGGGAGGATTGAAATTGGCTGGATGATTTCTTCTCTACTATTCTTTAATAAAATCCTCAAAATTATTAGGTCCCTAAAATGATTAAGTTATAATGATAACTAAGTCATAGCCTCCCATTAAGTGAGTGATAATGAGTCATTAGTTCAATGATCATTGGAGGCCCAAAGGCCTGGTGCTCATTAGCTAACGAAATTATTATTCATAATATGATAATTTGATTGAGTCTTTCTGATGGTGGTTAGGTTGGCCAGCCAAAGTCGGACCTGATCATTTATTGGTCCGATTCACTAAATTAAGTCATGTTAATGGTTGGACCTAACCAGATCTTTTCAGTGGAGGCCAAAGCCTACTGATTAGGTTCTGGGGCAAAATCAATTACTAGAAGTTGTTTAGTGAAACAACTGGTTAAGAACCTACCCATAGATGCACATGGGTTGACCAACCAAAGTTGGGCTCATGTGTAGTCTATGTGGATTCTAGTACCCATTAAGAATTAAAGTAATTCCTCGAATTGGAGGATGAGGCTACCAGTTCGTAAAAATATTGGAAAAAACTTTAGACTAAAATCCAAGTCTTTAGTATTAATTTATGTACTAATAGAGGTCTCCTTTTCCTTTAAGCAGCTATGGCCACTACCCTGTCGCTCCGGTCATTATTAGATAATGACAAGCTCATGGGACCCAATTTCGATAGCTGGTATCAAAAATTAAAAATCATCCTTGAGCATGAGTGGATCCTTTATGTAGTAACGGATCCAGCACTTGAGGAGCCAGCTCCGAACGCTAGTAAGGCGATCTGAGACACTTACTTGAAGTGGCTTAATGATCGCACCACCGTTCGATGTATTATGCTGGCAGCAATGAATGACGAGTTCAGCCGAAGGTTTGAGAACGCCCAGCCATAGGAGATGCTTCAAATGTTGAACGACTCCTTTGGCACGCCTGACGACGTTGAAAGGCACAAAACTAGTTGTGCCATTTTCAATGCTCGGATGAGGGATGGGGCCTCAGTCACTGATCATGTACTGTACATGATTGAGATGATTGAGCGCCTAAGCAAATTGGGCTTTCCTCTGCACGAGCAGCTCGGTAAGGATGCGATCCTTAATTCCTTGCCCAAGTCCTTCCTCCCATTCCTTACTCATTTTCGAATGACAAAGCCTGCAATAAACTACCACGGATTGTTGGGGTTGCTGCAGAACTTTGAGAAGGATCACCAACTCCATAAGGAGTCGGTGAATGTAGTGGGAGGGTCTTCTTCTCGTCGTCAACCCTTTGGGAAGGGGAAGAAGAACAAGAAGAAGAAAAATAAGAAGGTGCAATCTCATGCTGGGACAGTAGCACGTGGTCAGACCAAGAAGCGCAAGCACGACCAGAGCCAGGTGGAGTGCTTCTTTTGCAAGAAGCACGGGCATTGGAAGAGGAACTGTCCTCAATACATTGCCTCCCTGGATCCGAACAGGCCAAAGAAGAAGCAAGGTAATTATATGATAACTCCTTGCAACTTTTCGATTTGTGATACTACTGCCTAGGTATTGGATACCGGAAGCCCTTATCATATTTGTAATTCGATGCAGGGTCTGCAGGTCAGTAGGAGATTTGATGAAGGCGAGAGGTTCCTGAATGTTGGAGATGGAAGCAAAGTTCCAATTCTAGCTTTAGGAATCATGAGTCTTGTAATCAATTCTCATAATGTAATTCTGAGTGAATGTCACTATTGTCCAAGTTTTTTATTAAATATTATTTCTGTAGGCCTTTTGGTCATATACGGTTATGATTTTTTAATAAAAAAAAATATTTGCAATATCATTTTGAATGGTGTTACAATATTTGTTGGACAATTAAATAATAGAATTTACTTACTATCACAACCTGTTAATGTGGTTCAAAAATTCGGTAAATGCTCTAGAATAGATAATGTGTCAGAAGTCTACCTTTGGCACTGTAGGCTAGGTCATATCAATAAGAACAGGATAAACAGGTTGGCTCAAGAAGGAATTCTTGAAGTTAGTGATTGTGAATCACTTCCAACCTATGAGTCCTATCTTCTTGGAAAGATGACCAAGTCACCTTTTACTGGAAAAGGTGAGCGAGCCAGTGAACTCTTAGGTCTGGTACATTCTGATGTATGTGGACCCATGAGCTCAAGTGCAAGAGGTGGATTTTTCTACTTCATAACCTTCACAGACGACCTATCTAGGTATGGGTATGTCTATTTAATGAAGCATAAGTCAGAATCATTTGAAATGTTCAAACTATTCCGAAATGAGGTAGAAAAATAAATTGGGAAGTGTATTAAAACTCTTCGATCTGATCGAGGAGGTGAATACCTTTCCAATGAGTTTCTGACGTATCTAGGGGAGAATGGGATTCTCTCTCAGTGGACTCCTCCTGGAACACCACAGCATAATGGTGTGTCTGAAAGGAGGAATCGGATCCTGTTAGACATGGTTCGATCCATGATGGGGTTTGCTGGTCTGCCGATCTCCCTCTGGGGATATGCGCTCGAATCGGCTTGTTACCTTCTAAATAGAGTTCCGAGTAAGTCTGTAGCCAAAACGCCATATGAGATATGGATAGGACGTAAGCCAGTACTCTCGCACCTTAGGGTTTGGGGGTGCCCGGCTTATGTTAAACGTTTAATTACAAACAAGCTTGGACCTAGGTCTGACAAGTGTAATTTTATAGGGTACCCAAAAGAGACCAAAGGATATTATTTCTACCTTGCTGATGAGCAAAAGGTGTTTGTCAGCCTTAAGGCAATCTTTTTAGAAAAGAAGTTCCTTAGTGAAGGAACTGTTACCTCTAAAGTCGAACTTGACGAAGTTCGACAGGTGGAAAAATCGACACATGTTACTGAACCTGAACCGGATTTGATTAGATCAGATCCGGAGCCCATTGATTATGCACCCTTAAGGCGGTCTGGTAGAGTACCACATCAACCGGACAGATACTATGGTTTCTTGGTCCGGGATGGTGATCCTGTTGAACTTGATGAAAATGATGAGGATCCGATCACCTACATGGATGCAATGCAGAGACCTGACTCTGAGAAATGACTAGAGGCCATGAAATCCGAAATGGAGTCCATGAAGGTCAACGATGTATGGACATTGGTTGACCCACCCGAAGGAGTAAAACCCATAGGGTGTAAGTGGGTCTTCAAAAGGAAGAGGGGCGTAGACGGAAAGGTGGAGACCCATAAAGCCCATCTGGTTGCCAAGGGATATCGTCAACGTTATGGTATAGACTATGATGAGACATTTTCTCCTGTGGCAATGCTCAAATTCATTCGGATTATGCTTGCGATAGCTGCCCATCTGGACTATGAAATCTGGCAGATGGATGTGAAGACAGCTTTCCTAAACGGAGAGCTGGACGAAGAGGTGTATATGATAAAACCTGAAGGGTTCACATCCACAGATGAGTCTAAGGTGTGCAAGCTATAGAGGTCCATTTATGGACTTAAGCAGGCATCTCAGAGTTGGAACATACATTTTAATAGGACGATCAAAACGTATGGCTTCGTTAAGAACGGAGAAGAGCCCTACATTTATAAGTGGGCTAATGGTCCAGTAGTAGTATTTCTTGTATTGTATGTGGATGACATTCTCTTAATCGAGAATGATATCCCTGCATTACAGGGAATAAAGATTTGGCTATCGTCACAGTTCTCCATGAAGGATCTGGGAGAAGCTTCCTACATCCTAGGGATGAGGATCTATAGGGATAGATCCAAAAAGTTGTTTGGCTTATCTCAGTCCACGTACATTGATACTATGCTGAAAAGGTTCAGCATGGAAAATTTCAAGAAAGGCTATCTACTGATAGGCCATGGAATTTCTCTCTCGAAGAGGGATTGTCCGACAACACCTCAAGAGAGAGAGCGTATGGGTAGGATTCCATATACTTCGGCAGTGGGATCTATCATGTACGCCATGACATGTACACGACCAGATGTGGCATACTCACTAGGGGTAGTGAGTAGATACCAATCTGATCCAGGAGAGAATCACTGGAAGGTTGTTAAAACCATCCTGAAGTATTTAAGAAATACTAAGGACCAGTGGCTTATATATGGTGAATCGGACTTGAGACTTATAGGGTTTACAGACTCTAGTTTTCAGTCTGATCGCGATGATAGCAAGAGTGTGTCAGGATTTATTTTTACCCTTAATGGTGGGGCTGTCTGCTGGAAGAGTTCCAAGCAGCACACTGTGGCTGATTCAGTATGCGAGGCGGAGTATATTGCTGCATCAGATGCTGCCAAAGAAGCGGTGTGGCTGAGGAAATTCATCACCGAGCTCGGAGTAGCACCCTCCCTTGTTGGTCCAGTTCTGCTCTACTGCGACAGCTCTGGAGCCATTGCTCAGGCGAAGGAACAAAAGGCACACCAGCGAACGAAGCATATTCTGCTCTGCTACCATCTCATCCGGGAGATCATGGATTGAGGTGACGTTGACCTTCAGAAGATCGACGGAAAGGAGAACCTGGCCGACCCATTCACTAAAGCCATTGTGGTGAAGGAGTTCAATGACTACAAGTCAAAGATGGGTATTAGATACTGCACCGATAGGCTTTAGGCCAAGTGGAAGATTGTTGGGAATAGTATCCCAAAGCCAATCGTCAGCCTGTTGACGGTTGTGCTCCTTTTTGTATTAGTACATGAATTATAAATAAATAAAAGTTATTTTGGTATTTTTTCATCACAAATGTTTCATCTTCTAATGAACTCCTGTGTTGTGGTGAAGTTCTTAGGACTATTTAGACTCGACAAAGGAGGATTTGTCGCTTAGTCCTTAAACATGTTCGTGACCAAATGATACGTTGTTACCAAGGATGACAATATTTATCGAGCATAGGTCGTTGTGTGCCATATGGGTTGGTTGTCCTCATAACCAAAGAGTGTGGAGACACTGGTATGGCATACAGGTGAGATGTAATGGTACATCTGCACTGAACGTGACCAACTCCGGAGCTATTTCTGCTGTCAAGATTTGCTCCGATGGGATATGGGTATAAATGTCCCTCCGACCTGAGACCGCCACGGTGACTTGCAAGTAACTCACTGCACTTAGGCACTGGACTACCTGAATTTCTAATTCAGTGACGGAAGGCTGCTGGGTGTAGTCAAGTACTTGACTTGTCGGTGTGTGTGTCAAGATGGGATTGACCACTCTAGTTTAGGAGCTGTGTACAGTCGTATTTCAATTTAGCAAAACCTTGGTCAGGGTAGTCCTAGTGAGGAGTCACAGGACTAATTGAGTTGAGCACGATTCGGATGATATCATCAGGGTTGACAGTTTAACCCTGAGTCGTCCTAAACACAGGGGTCAAAAGGGATGAATTATACGGTAACCATATTCACGTAGGTTCTGAATGTTGCGATTGCGATTATTCGACCTATCTGGTCGTCAGGTACCATTGCTAGATGGTCACTTCGATTAGTACAGGAATTGGTTCTGTGCTACCGGCTTAGGTTCGAACCTGCGGGGTCACACACATTAGTGGTTCCTTTCTGATCAGATGGCTGATTATGAGTCTTATGTGTCTGGGACTCTATGATTGAGAATTAGGATTCTCTGATCATGAGTTCCACATATTTTGGGTACCGGGGTCAAAATTTGAATTTTAAATTTTAAATTTGAAATTTGAACTCTTTGATCAGGGTTTCATATCGATGGTCTCTGATGCCTGATTGCCCATCGGATTTGGACTCAATATTTATGAGAGGTTAGTTAGTGATTTGATCGCTAATTAACTCAATTTGATTGAGTAATTATTTTTGGATCAAGTCCAATTGAATTGGATTCAGTTTGGATTGACCCGATTAGGTTAAATGTTGACCTAATCGCTAAGGTGGTTTAGTCCCTGATTTGATCAGGGGTTAGATTTAGTTAATTCCTGATTTGATTAAAATTTTATTGAGCCTAATTAAGCTTAATTATGTTGGGTTTAATCTGGTCTAATTGTGCTTAACCTATTTTAAACTAGGTTGGCTCAATTTGAATCAAACCACCTTGTTTTAAATTCCCTGCGACACCCAACTTCCTTGCACCCATTTGAATTCACGAGAAGAAACTTCTCATAAAATTTTTCTCACGCAAAACCCTTCCCCACATCCTCATTTGTGCACCATATGGATGGATAAAATAATTAGTTAGCCATTCAAATTCAAAGCATGTTTTAATTTGAATGGATAACTTATCACTTGCCCTTTCATCCTTATCCATTTTGTGCGCCACATTACTTACACGAGAAAAGGTTTCTCATGAAATATTTTTCATGCACAAAGAGCCACGCCCCTTCTCTTCTCACGCCCAAACGGATAGGGATAAGTTGGTTTTCGTTTGAATTCAAATTTGATTTGAATTCAAATGTGTAACCTCTTGTCTTTATCCTCTCACGCGGATAAGACACGTTCGACGTTGTTTTAAAAAGAGGAGAAAGGTGGGACGTGCATAGAAATTCAAGGAGAGAAACTTTGGGGCGTGAGGAAGGGTTCTGCACAAGGTGAAGGTCCAAAACCTTCCGAGAGAAAAAGAAAGAAAAGAGAGAAAATTGGGCGCAGGGTTTTTGGTGTGTACCCTAGGGTTTCTACCTAGGGTTCGGGAAGTGAGATTGGTGTGCCATGAATGTCGTGAGTCTACTAAATTTTACGGAGAGATCCATCAGCCTCTCAAGCAACTGTACAGATGATCTGGAGCATCCGAGAAGTCAGCACACATCGATCGAAGGAGTTCGATCAATATCTGCCATCAAAAGGGTGAAATCACGAACTAGCATTCGTGAGGAGCTGATCAGACGGGAGCTTCGTGTGGATGATCTGCAGAGGCCAGACATTTGTGTGGCTATGACATAATGATTAGAGCCCTCCGATGATGATCAGATTGCGGTGATCGACTACCCGCAAAAAGATGATGTGTTCTGAACACAGTACTGTAAAACATTTACTGATTTAAATTTGAATTTTAAATTTAAATGCATGCTGTTGTATCATATTTAGATCCTAGTGTAGGGTTAATTAGTATTAATTAATGAGATTAATTAATAATTCTACTGTAAAATAGTAATTTTGAAAAAGTTTTAAAATTACCATTTTGCCCCTGCACTAAATTTTCGCAGCAATTATGCATACAAAAATCTGATATAAAGAAAAACTACATCGATCACATCGATGTCCTAGATTAGATCTAATCATTAGATCTAATCAGATGAGTTTAGAATAAATTACCTATGTGTGGGTTGATGATTTCTACTGTTGATAGACATGGTATGAGATTTTTTCTGATGTCGAGCAGCTTCATAGCTCATCCGGCCTCTACAAGTCATCCACTCGAAGCTCTGATCGGATCATCTTTTTTAGGAGTGCTAGCTCGCGTCGAAGGCTTTGGATAACTGATTTAAGCTTCTTTCTTTGGATCATCCAGACTCTTCCAGATTAGAAGATGGAGCTACATAAGAAGGTAGTAGTGTGGGAGATCGAATAAGACACTTGTGTTTTTCTCTCACACAAAACCTAGAGTCGAAACCCTATAACCCACCTTAGATCTCACGCCCAAAGAGAAAAGACTCTTCCTCTACTTCTCACACACAGAAGCCCACCCCCTCTCTCTCAAAAAAAATTTTCCATGATGAAATTCAACCACTTTGCCGCACAAAAATGAGAAGAATTTAAGGTGGGCATGGAGAAGAGATTGGATAAGGATAAGTGGTTCAAACTAGTTTGAATTCAAACCATTTTGAATTCAAACCAAAACCACTTTGTTCTTATCCGAGTGGGGTGTCAGAAAAGTTGAGGCATGAGATATTTCTCACACTATTCCCTTCTCAAATCATCATACAAAACTCAGTCTTTCCAAAGGGTGTAGGTGACAAGATAAAGATAAGGCAGGTTCAAGTCAAATTCAAACTCTTTCGAATTTGAATGAAGAACCAATCTTATCCTCATCTGAATGGAACTAGAGAAGGGGTAACAAAACCTTCTGGGCATGAGAAAATATTCATGTGAGAACATTTCCAGTGTGAAGAAAAAATGGGTGCAGAGAATGGATGGCGTAGGGTTTGTTCAATTCGAATTTGAATTCTTATTCAATTAGGTTCTTAACCCAACCAAATTAGGTTAGAACCAATTAAATAACTGAATCTAATCTAATTAAATAATAGATAGCCTTGATTAAATCTTAATTAAATCAAAAATTAATCAAGTTTAAATTTTAATCAAATCAGAAATCGAACATCCTTAGCAATTAGGTCATCTTATAACCTACTCGAGTCAAACCAAATTGAATCTAATTCAATTAGATTTGATCCAAACCTCATTGCTCAATAGAATTAAACTAATTAGTAATCTAATTGCTAATTAATTCTCCTATAATTCATCAATAATTAGTAAATTAATTTATTACAATTTTTGCATAAGATTAATCATCAATCGAATTGACGATTATACTCTAAAATGATTTTCAATCATCGATCAGCCACATGATCAGTCAGAGGCTTTTTTTAAGTGTGACCCCATAAGTTTGAATCTAAATCAATAGAATAAGAATAATCTTTCTGTACCAATCAAAATGACCATCTAGCAATGGTACCAGACGTCCAGATAGGTCAAAAGATTGTAAAGCAACATTCAAGAATCTATTGGCATATGGTTACCTTGTAATTCATCCTTTTGATCCAAATGCTCAAAGTGACCTAGAGTTTAACTATCAACCCTGATAAGGTCATCCATATTGCATTTCAATATTTTAAATCCATCACATGGATTATCCCGACTAAGATTTTATGAAATTGAAACATACTGATGCATTAACTCCTACTTATTCAGAGGGGTCAATTCCATCTTGACTCACACACCGACTTCGTAAGTACTTGACCGTATCCAAAAACTTCTCATCACTGGATTAGAGGTAGTCTGGTATCAAAGCACAGTGTGTTGTTTGTAAGTTACCATGATGATCTCAGATTGGAGGGATACTTATACCCATATCCTTCGTGAGCTACTCTTGACAGCAAAGTGCTCAGCAGTTGATCACATTCAGTGAGATGTACTCTTATGTCTCACTTATGTGCCATGCTAGTATCTCCATACTCATTAGTTAAGAGGACAACCAATACACATGGTACACAATGATCTATACTTGATGTAGCTATCATCTTAATAATAGTATATCATTTGGTCATGAACTAGAGTTTAAGGACTAAATGATATATCCTCCTATATCAATTTAAATAGTCTTAAGGACTTCATTACAAAATAGAAGTTCAAATAAGATGTACACAGAGTGATGAGAAAATCAAATAATATTTAATATTTTAATAATTTATATATAATTATAATAATTAGCTCAATCGTCAACTGACTGATGATTGGGTTTGAAATACAATTTTCAACAAATCCTCTGCTGCAAAAAAACTCCTTGATCTTCTTCTCTTCCTCCATGCTCAATCGGACTCTGATACCAATTGAAGGGAACCTGACATCGCTCGAATACTAGTCGTGGACTGATGTCTTGCATGAAATCTGGGTGTTAATCCAAAAAATTTAAAGAAGAGAACAAAAAGAACACGGAAGCCTGGATTGGATGGCAGATTTTTTTGGCATGAAACCCTAGGTGGAGACCAGGGATGTGAGAGAGAGAGAGATGGTTAGGGTTTCAGGAGAAAAAATCCTATTTCATTCTCTTTCTTGATATTACAATGATCTGTATATATACCAATTACAATAAGTTAAACAATCTAAGCTCAAAAAACTCCTTAGACTAACCCATACATCCCATGAACTTAATCCCAGTTCAAACTCTGAGTTGGTCCTCCTAAGACCTCTCAAACCAGGCCTTAAGACCCCTAGGATCAAACCTGATCCTAGACCTAAATAGAAAATCTGTCTCACTATTTTTCCACGATTGAGTCAACTCAGTCTCAGTCTGAGTCGACTCACCTGTATGCCGATCACAGATTTTTCAAATCCTGCTTTCTATTCTCTGAGACATAATCGACCCAGACTGAGATTGAATTGACTCACCTTCAACTTAGTCAACCCAATCTCAATCTGAATCGACTAAGATCCTGAAACTGCTTCTTTTCTGCAGCTTCATCTCTGGCTTTGGTTCTTTATTCCACTTTGTGTCCTTAAGTCTCTGCAGCACCAACCAAGCCTCTTAAAGTCCTTAACATCTAGACCTCAAGCTTGTGGATGCCTCCATCCTGGGACCACTTCTATCTTAGCCCTAGGACCACACTTGTCCTAGTCTCCCAGAGCCAACACCTTGACTCCTCTTATAGCCTCTCAAGCTTTAGAAGCACCACACCAACTTCTATAGAAAGTAGTTCTATCAACTGTAGATGAGCAAGGGGTAGAGCGTGTAGGAGCATCTCAGCAATTTGTAGAAGATCCTCACTGATCTCCTTAGTATTGATGAGAAGATTGAGGAGAAGATCAGGGCATTATCTTGCTTACATCGCTATCTCCTTTTTTTGAGTCCTTAGTAACTGCTCTTCTAATAGGAAAGAGTACCATCAAGATGGATAAGATTACTGCAGCACTACTCTAGAACGAAGTTCTCAAGAAAGAGAACCGAGCCTCGAGTTCAGGTGGTGACTTGGTTTTGGTGGTGATTGGAGGTGGTGATGGCAGAAGACAAAGGGGTAGAGGATCACAAGATGGACGATCCAGATCCAAGTTAAGGGACTCGAGCAAGATCAAGTGCTACCGATGTGATGAGTTGGGGCATTGAGTCAGAGATTGCCCATAGCTCAAAAATTGGATAAAGGCTACTGCGGCGATGGCAGGTAGCGATACAGAAGAAAGTAATGATGTTCTTCTGATGACCGATAAGGTATCTAGTTCTTCTCTATAGTAGATTTTAGATTCTGTATGTCACATCATGTGTGTTGCAGAGAGGAACTATTTGACTCTCTAAAGAGCAATGAGGATACTGTTCACTTATCGGATGGATCGAGCTGTAAGATCAAAGGCAATAGGATGGTCAACTTACAAACACATGATGGAACAGTGAGGAAGTTGGGTGAGGTCTGATATATATCCAGCTTCAGGAGTAATCTAATTTCACTGAGTAGACTGGATTTATGTGGCTACATGTAGAGAGCTAATGATGGAATCCTGAAGATCATACGCAGCAATAGGGTTGTAATGAAGGAAGAAAAGTATAGAGGACACTACCTCTTGGTAAGAAGCTCAGTGCGAGGTGGAGCTTCAGGAGCCAGTAGGAGTCCGATGTGAGGTGGAGCTCTGAGTATAGGTGGATTGGGCATGAGATGAAAGACTTGAGAGGATGATAGGCAACATCATAGAATGAAGTTTCTATTGCCGTTGGAGGCTACTCTGAGCAGGTTTTAGGTCAGACAGATCACAACACACAATGAAGATGAGATCGAGCAGTCTGACTTCACTCTCATATTCATCCATCCATAAGCAGTTAGGCATTTGTCCTAGGGCATTGGGACAAGATCATCCAAAAGCTCTTAAAGTTAGGTGGAGGCCAAATGTCGAGTCAAGATGGAGCTTGTTAGGATTTTGATATCTTGGATTTGATCCACAATAGCGAAGACCAGATACAGAGAAGCCCAGCATGCAGTGAATGACGTGGAGGCTTGGAGATGCAGCACGTGTAGGCCCACAACAGAGCATGGCCTGCAGGTGTGCAAGGCCCGCGGGACACGCAGCCTAGGTGCAGCAGGACACACAACCCAGGCACACGCAGGACCAATGCACACGATCCACCACAGACTGCACGGACTAGAGAGTGCCCGCACAGTGCACGCATGATCTACCATGCTCCAGTGTGGTTCCACGTGTCCACGCTGCACTCATGGACCATGCGATCCAGAGAGAGGTTTCACATAATTCACAGTGCGATTTTGTGCGATCCAACAGTCGTAGGTGCATGCGGGGAAGACCAATGGTTGGTTGGATTCAAGACTCTAATCATGACTCTGTTTTGGGTTTTTAAGGTCTTTTTTAAAGGCCTTACGGCTTGTGGCAATGCAAAGAGTAGCAGAGGAGCACTTGAGAGCATCCTGGTGTGGCAAAGGGGGTCCGTAGCTGAGAGTATCGCGGGAAGCATCCAGGGGCATTAGAGGACTCTGGTACGGCAAGCCTATGAGTCTCCTTGGGGGTTATTTGAGAGCTTTTGCAAGGGGTTAGGCTTCTTGTTGAGAGAGAGGGTTGGTATTTAAGAGTTGAGAGTGTGTGATCTTCTCTTGTATTTATTTTCTTTCTCATAGTAAAATTTTGTATACCCCATGGAGATAAGCCTTGGACTGATCTACGTAAATTTTTTTTTTTTGTATTTTTTCTTTCTTTCTGCTACAACAATTGGTATCAGAGCTTCAACATAACTATGGGGTTTTCAAAGTCCTAAAGATCAAGCTAACATACAATGATTTATCAAACAATTCAGCAGCATCTTGCATATAATCTTTTATAAACAATGTGTTATTTTGACATTCTTAGATCATACAATTTTTGAGAGATTTCAATATTAGATATCTTATGAGAATGTTAAAATTTAATTGGTAAGATTTGTACACAAACAATATCTTATACAATCAAGCTTATTATAATTTAGGTTTCTCAAATAATTAACAATCAAAATAACATGATACAAAGAGTTATGTGAGCATGCTAATTTTAGGATAAAATAAATGCTTATAATAAACAATCAAAATGATATATAAATTTAAGAGAGCATATTGAATCATTCTAAGCATAGAATAAAGTCATCACAAATATTGGTAGATCATCAAAATCAATCAATTATGTTAAATAATTTCAACAATCAATGATGGTATGATATAAAGAGGGTTTAGCTTTTTATCGAATATCATTGTTCATCCATTTTAAGTCCTAGGTATCTATATTTCAAGAATTTAATCTTTTTAAAGTTTTGGATGCTTGGTATACCTATAAAATTATTTTTTAGATTTTGATACTCAAGCTTTCTTGGATCCATAGGAGTTAGTATATAAAGTTCTTTTAGGAATCTATATTTGTTTAATAAAAGTATGACCGATTCTATTGATATTGCATTTAAAAATTTATGACCTACTTTGTTACATTTAAAGCAAATAATAGAATGATTTTTATGAGAAACAGTAGTAAACATATTTTTGACAATCTTCTATTTTCTTAATGGATTAAAATCAATTTTAGCTTTATTGAAAATAGTTTTTGATTATTCAAGATCAATTAAAGCTTTTGAGAACTAAATGTAAATTTCTTAACTATAAGCTTCAATATTGCAATCTCTTTTCTTAAATTTGTATTTTTTTCACTAAACACTTTTCTAAATTTAAAAGATTTTCTTTTTCTTCAGTCAAAGATTTTTTTCTTTAAAAAGTTCTTCTTTTTTAATTAAAACTTATTCTTTTCTTCAGCTAATAATAGATTTGACTTTTTAAGCTCATTATTTTTTAGTCTTTTTTCTTTAAAATCATCTATAAGTTCATGAAAGGCTTCAAGTAAGTCATCAAAAGTAAATTCAGAAGAGTTTTCAATGTTTACCTCATCATTGTAAGGCATGAGACAAAGATTTACAATACCTTCCTCCTCTTCTTCTTCGTCTGAACTTAAAATATCACTATCTCCCCAAATAGCCATCATTGTATTCCTTTTGGTTTTTTTGGGGTTCCTTTTGAGTAGGGGTAGTCTGATTTGTAATGCCCCGCTTGTTGCACTTATAGCATATGATATTTCTTTCTTCATCCTTTCTTTTTTTTTTCTTTAATTATTTCTTCTTGAGAAACTTTTTGAATTTCTTAGTGAGTAGCTCCATATCCTCATCTCCATCTTTACTTTCTTCTTCACTTTCATCCTCTGTCTCATTGTTTTCTTCATATTTGATAATTGATTTGAATGTGATGGTCCTCCTCTTCTTTGAAGCTTCTTCTTCCTCATTTTTGTGCATATTTAACTCATGTGTTTTGAGTGAACCAATCAATTCTTTCATAAACAGCTTGCTAAGATCTCTTGCTTCTTGAATGGCCGTCACATTGACTTTCTAACCTTTGGTAAGCACCTAAGAATCTTGCACACAAGCTCATTGTTAGTGTAGATTTTATGAAGACTATTCTAAGCATTTATAACATCAATAAATCTAGAAAATATATCAGAAATTAGCTAATATTGTTTCATTTTAAATAGTTTATATTATGAACAAGCAAATTAATTTTAGATTCTTGACTTGCATCTTTCATAAGTAATTTTCAATCTATCCTAAATTTTTTTGATAAAAGTACAAGTAGATATTCTATTAAATTCATTAAAGAATATTAATGATTTTTGCACTCAATCAAGCTATCTTTTTATCAAAACTCATCTCAATCTTTTTTCGATTTGAGAGAGGACTCTTCATTAACTAAAATTATGGATATGTGTGGATTATTAGTTATGACTCTTCACATGTCATAATCTAAAGCTTATATAAAAATTCACATGCATGCATTTCAAAACATGTAATTCATGTCATTAAAGAGTGGTGGTCTAGAAGTAAATTGACCCTTAGTAAATAAGGAATCAATCAGAGTTGTCATGATCTTTAGCCCAAAATCATTAAGTCAACAAAAAATATAGGAGCACCTGCTCTGATACTACTTGTTGCCAGAAGATTAGAAACCCAAAGGGGGGGTGAATGGAGTTCTTTAAAAAAAATTTACTAAATCTAAATTTGAACAATTATGTAGTTCAATTTAAACTAATTTGAGTGATTATGAGGTGTATGCTCTGTGCATCAATAGAATTAAAATATAAAAGAAGCAATGCAAATATTAAAGACAATGCGAAGCAATTAAAGCAAGAAAGACAAGATATAACATAAACACAAAAAATTTATAGTGGTTCAATGTAATCTAGTATCTATGTCTACCCTCCAAACTCTCTTTGAAAAATCGACTATAATCAGTCCGATTACAGTGCGATTATTTTATCTGGATTCATAATCAGATCTGGCTAATTTTTTAGGCTCACTAATTAAAATCGTACATCGATTATTTTTCAGATTCACAATCAATCAAATTAATTTTGTAGGATCATCAACTAAAATCTTATAAGTTTAATTCTGAGCTTGGACAAGTCTCACCCAAGCTTCTTTCACCTTAAAAAAACTTGAAAAGAAAATCCAAAAAATATAATGAATAAGAGTTTCAATACAAATGAAAAATAAAAAATGAAAATTTTTTTTAACTTAGAGAAGTTGCTGATAAGTTACTCAATTGAGGCTTGAACTTTTCTTTTTTGATGCTTGAGAGGAGTAGCTAAATGTGGTAAAGATCTTTCTTAAATACTCACTGAATTCTTTGTGTAAATTTTTTCTTTTTCTTTTCCTCAAAGATATTCAATAATCTCTCATAAATGATGTGCTTTACTCTTAAATATCCTTTTTCTTTTTTTTCAAATGATTTTCTAGTCTTTTTTAAGCTTGAAAGTAGTTGAAAAATGAGTCTTGACCATTAGAAGGGCTGATCTAAATGTGGGAGCCAAAAACTAGGTATTAAAGAAGGATAGAAAAACTAACCATTATGGCTTTTCCATATTAGGGTCGGCTTTAGATCCTCAAGAGTCAACTCGAATTGCCCATGAGTTGACTCGACCTCTTCAGAAGTCAATTCATCCTAGAGTCTAAAAATTTTATATTTTATCTTTCCTGAGAGAATCGGCTGACCATTTTCATAAGTCAACTCGACCTATTCAAGGGTCAACTCAAGCAGAGATTCGAAAAATTTAATCTTTTATCTTCACTAAGAGAGTCAGCTCTTACTTCTCACAAGTTAACTCGTCATCCATGCCAGTGAACTCCAGCATGCTAGAGTCGACTCGTCATTCCTATTGGTCGACTCCTAAACTTTTTGAAACTCATTTTTCTTCTATTTTCTATTTGTGGTTGTTCAGGGATCAACTCTTATACTTTTGGGTCAACTCCACTAAGTCAAATACTTAAAGTTTCATCTCTTAATTGCATTGACTTAGCTTTTTTGAGAGAAATTTTTTCATGAATAAATTTTTCATTGTGAGCATCTAGAAAATTTCACATCCATCCTTAAAACACATGATTAATACCATAATTACTCAATATTTTATTATTATCAAAATCAATCTTAAGATCAACATACGAGTGTTTTTGTTTTTTGACTTATGATTCCCTTCCACACCTCCTGATATCCGGTGCTAATTGTATACCGTTTCCCTATTTCTTCCATAATAAGTTGGCTATCTTTATGGATATGTCATTATAGTTTTATACCATTCTAGAAATTTAAAATTAGATCTTTCCAGTAAGTAGTTTCACTACTCTTCAGTAGTTCAATTTTAAATTGCCTATAAAAAATAGAATAGAAGGTTCATATTCAGATAAAGTTCCAATATGAAAAATAGGATTTAGAGTAGCCATCCATTCTAATGTAAATGATGAGTTTTCAGTTATACACCAAATATGCACTTGAATTTAGTTCAACTTGAACCTAATATTAATGATGAATTTCAATTGCCCTTGGTTGGAGAAAACTTAAGGGAATCATATATGAATAAAGCTAATCAATTTAAACTAGACATTGGTGGTGGATCTTAGGTTCCCAGATGGAATAAAATGAAAAGTATAGGGAAGGAATTGAGATCTCACCAGCCTAGTGAGATAGCAAGACTATATCTAACCAGTAAAACTTGGAACTTTTCAAAATTCTCATTGTTTTCTTCGAGAATCTAAAGGTCAGAATATTTTTCTTCATGCTTTTATTATTATTATCTAGATTTGGTTCTTCAAACCTAGGCATATATCTAGAGTAGAGGGCACTTTGAATAGTAGCCAATGATTTTGAAAGTGTTGAGGAATTTTTCTGTTGGTTTAACTTTAAATGGTGAGTTTCCATGTGTTTGATTTATTCAAAGCTAATTCTCTATTTAGAAAATTAAATTTATTGTCAGTGGACATTGAACCTATGATAAAGAAAAGAAACAAGAATATACTGTTGGAAAATATGTTTCAAAAGCCAATCGTCAATCTGTTGATGATTGAGCAACCTTGTATTGTAATTGATTTATTAATAAATAAAATATATTTTTGGTATTTTCATCATAAGTTTTCATCTTCTAATGAACTTCATTATTTTGATGAAATCCTTAGGATTATTTAGGTTCGATAAAGAGAGGATTTATCAATTAGTCCTTAAAACTGTTCACGATCAAAGGATAGGCTGTTAATAAGGACGAAAGCTTCTATCAAGCATAGGTTGCTGTAGGCCATATGGATTGGTTGTCCTCTTAATCAAGGAGTGTGGAGACACTGGTATGGCATACAGGTGAGATATAAGGGTACATCATCATGGAACATGACCAACTCCAGAGTATTCTGCTGTCAAGAATGTCTCTGATGGGATATAGGTATAAGTATCTCTTAGACCTGAGATCGCCTCAGTGACTTGCAAGCAACTCACTGTACTTTGGTACTAGACTAACTGAATTTCTAATTCAGTGACGGAAGGCTTCTGGGCACAGTCAAGTACTTGCAAAGTCAGAGTGTGATCAAGATGGGATTGACCACTCTAAGAGTTGGAGAAGAATGAGTCACTGTATTTCAATTTAGCAAAACCTTGGCCAGGATAATCCATCAGCTGGATTTGATATTTTGAAATATAATGTCGACAACCTGATCAGAGTTGACAGTTGAACTTTGAGGTGTCCTATGAGCATTTTGATCAAGGGGATGAATTATATGAAAACTATATCCGCATGGGTTCTAAGGATGTTGTTCTACACATTTGACCTATCCGACCATCGGGTACCATTGCTAGATGATCACTTTGATTGGTATAGAAATTTATTTCTATACTATCAGCTTAGGTTCGAACCTATGAGGTCACACATATTAGAGTTCATGATCCAATCGGATGGTTGATTAACGATTAAGAATCATTCTAGAATTAAATGATCAATATGATTGACATTTAACCTAATGCAAGTGTTGCAGGAGGATCGATTAGCAATTCGATTGCTAATTGACTTAATTTGATTAAGTCAATGGGCTGAGATTAAGTATAATTGAATATGATTTAATTAGATTTGATTTAGGCTTGATTGGATCAAGTCCAATTAGTTTATTGGATAAGTCAAGTACAAAGAAAAACTAGTCCTAGTTCAATTAGGACTTGGATCAACCTAATTTCTAATTCGATTAAAAAATTAAATCAGATATAAATCTAATTTAATCTGATTAAATTAGATTTTAAATTGGGTTAAGATCTATTTTAATTGGGATGATTTGATTTTGGTTCAATTTAGTTTGAGAAACCAGATTGGAACAAGACATAGATAGAATCCTAGTAAGACTAGGATTCCACCTTGCACCAATTTAGCCCCCATGCCCAGTCTCTCTTATCCCACGCCCACTCTCTCTTATTTTGTGCAACAAAACTTCTCCCAGATCTTCACACATGTCTAAAACTTTCCTCTCTTTCTCTCTTACATAGAAAGTAGTTGTGGATCAAGTCGAAGTAGGAATTAGTTTGGATTTCAAATTCTATGAGATAGATTTTAGGAAACCAAAACTCTTTCCTTATGATGCCGATTTTACTCAGATTTTTTCTAAAATTTTTGTGGATTTTATGGCACATAATATGCACCCTTTTCTGGTGGTCTGTGCACAAAAAGAAAGAGGGGGCACCCAAGAGTTGGATGCCCCTTGTCTTGCCATGTTTGGATAATCCTTGATTAGGTATTTGACCTAGACAAGGACTCTATCATATATCTCTATTTAAAATAAATTTTTTCATGAAATTTTTATGAAAAATAAAAAAAGAGAGACCTTTGGGGCTTGCAAAAATTAGAGAGAAAGAAGGTTGGGGCATGGAGATACAATAAATACAAGACTAGGTGTCTAAGTGAGAGCAAAGAGAAGAAGAAGAGGGTCTTCTTCTAGGATTGCTATGTTCACCTTTTCTCTTCCATCATCTTGAGTTTTTTAAGAGTATTTCAGATCTAAAACTCCTCCTATTTCTCATCTTTGAAAGAGTCCTAATTAAGAAGAAGGAGGTATCTGATCGACCATCGAAGAAGGATCAGTGCAGTACTAGCATACTGTGCTGATTTTCTGGACCAGAACTTTTGATCATAATTCGTGGGCTCGTGTGGATGACTCCTAGAGGTCAGATACATATGCGGCTCACAACATCATCCTCAAGTCCAGATCAACAAAGTTAGAATGTCTAACTTGGAAGGTAATAGATCTGATCTATTATATTTTACATTCATTAGATGTAGAATAGAAACATATTGATATGATCAACATGTAGTTCTTGCTCTTTATATTTTAATTTTTGATTTAATATCATGTAATAACCATATAATAAAATCTTAGATCTAGAAATTTTTTGATTTTATAAGATAAATTTTGATTTATTTTAGTCTTCCACTGCCTGATCTTGAAAAAATTTTAAGATCTAACCCTGAAACCCTAGATCTGGTTTCTACAATTGGTATCAGAGCCTAGGTTTTTATTACATGATTATTTATACATGCTTAAATTATTTCTTATATTAGATCTAATTTATAATCTGATTGTTAAATCTGAAATTAAAATTTTTAGATCAATCACAAATTGTAGGTTGTCCTGCTGTAAGGTTTACCCCTTATAGTGCAAAGTTATCCTAGTTCGTGTAGATCTATCTTTAATCATAAATTTGTTAGATATGATCTAGATTAAATTTATGATTTATTAGATTTAAAAGATATTTAAATCTAAAATAAAATCTCTTTGTTAATAATTCTATGCAAAGAATCATCATATATTTGTCTGAAAAATTTATGCAATTTAAAGTTGAAATTATTTTAATTACATGAGCCTGTTTAGATTAGATCTAAAGTAGTTTCATGCTTATTTCACTTGCATTTTGATTATGAATCAAACATGCAACTTGATTGGTAGAACCATATTATAAAAATATTTTACAAACATGAAAATTATTTTTGAAAAGCCGAACCCCAACCCTCAGCCCAAAACTTAATTGAGAATTAAGAAGTTGTTTGATTAGGTTCTAAGATTGTGAATTGGAGAACCTAAGACACAAACCATAACACATTGGGTTAATGAGTTAGTGAGAATTAGGTCTATTAATTGGGTTAGACCTAAGGTTAGATTAAAGATGGACTTAATTAGAGAATTGACTAAATCTAATCAATTATTGTCTTAGATTAGGTCAAGGATTCTCTAGATCAATTACAATAGTTGTAGTTGGTCAAGTCCATGTCTTTAACGAGAACCAAATAGACTTGATTCTTGGCTAAGCGGTCTAGCATGAACTATTAGGTTGATCTAATCAAAACTAATTAAATTAGTTGGTGTCTAAAGTAAACCAGACCGATGGTTTTTAATTGGGAGTCCACTTACCTGACCATTTCTGATGGTGTCTAAGGCAAGCTTTGGCAGACCCTCCCATCGATCGAACTTACCTGACCTCTTGATAAAATTATATTTTGATTGGATCACTTGACTATTCGAGCAGACCCATGTCAGCTAGGTAAATCAATGTGACTGATTTAGGTGCTCCTAGACCAGTCCTTTTAACGGTCTCCTTTAAGCTGACTTGGTGAAGCCAGTGGGAGGTTCATGATAAGCTGGTTCATCTGATCTTCTCTTTTAAATCAATTAAATTCTCTAAAATTATTAGTCCTTAAAATAAAATAGTTATGGTGATAACTAGATCATAGTCTCCCATTAAGTGGATGATAATGGGTCCATCAGTTGGATAATCATTGGAGGCCCAAAGGCCTGGTGCTTATCGGCTAATGAAATTGTCATTCATAATATGATTTTTTGACTGCATCTTTCTAAATGGTGGCTAGGTTAGCCAACCAAAGTTGGGCCTAATCATTCATTGGCTAGATGGGCCAAGTATGATCATGTTAATGGTTGGACCTAACCAGACCTTTTCAGTGGAGGCCAAAGTCTACTGATTAGAGACTGGGGCAAAATTCAAATTACTAGAAATTATTTAGAGAAACAATTGGTTATGAACCTACCTTTAGATGTACATAGGTTGGCCAACCAAAGTTGGGCTTGTGTGCAATCTAAGTGGATTCTAGTACCCACTAAGAAATTAGATAATTTCTCGAATTGGAGGTAGAGGCTACCATTTGAATAAAATAGTGGGAGAAATCTTTTGATTAAAGTCCAAATCTTTAGATTTAATGAATCAATTACTAATTAGGTTATGGTTTTTCTTTGTGCAGATATGGCCACTTCCCTATCACTCCGATCATTGTTGGACAATGATCAGTTGGTGAGATCCAACTTCGGTAGCTGGTACCAAAAGTTGAAGATAGTTCTGGAGCATGAACGGATCTTATATGTGATAATGGATCCTGTACCTGAGGAGCCAGCTGTCAATGCACGTGGAACAGTCAGAGATACTTACCAGAAGTGGCTCAGTGATCGGATTATGGTGCGCTGCATCATGCTGGCTGCCATGAGCAACGAGTTCAGTTGTAGATTTGAGACGGCTCAGCCAAAGGACATGCTTCAAGTATTGGAGGATGCTTTTGGCACACCTGATGACATGAAGAGGCACAAGACTAGTTGTGCCATCTTCAACACCAAAATGTGGGATGGTGCCTCTGTCACTGATCATATATTGTACATGATCGAGCTGATGAAGTGTTTGAGCAACCTCGATTTTCTCTTGCATGAGCAACTTGGGAAAGATGCAATACTGAACTCGCTGTCCAAGTCTTATCTCCGATTCCTCACTCATTATAGAATGTCAAAGCCTGAAGTAAACTACCACAGGTTACTGGGGTTGCTTCAGAACTTTAAGAAGGATCACCAACTCCACAAGGAGTCGGTGAACTTAGTGGGAGGTTCATCTTTTGATTCTCGACCCTTTCAGAAAGGGAAGAAGAACAAGAAGAAGAAAGTGAAGAAGGTGCAAGTTCAGGCTGGAACATCTGTGCAGGGCCAGACCAGAAAGATCAAGCCCGATAAGAGTCAAGCTGAATGCTTCTTTTACAAGAAGCGGAGGCACTGGAAGAGGAACTATCCTCAATACATTGCCTCCCTGGATCCGAACAGGCAGAGAAAGAAACAAGCTGTTGTTGGATAAGGTATTTATATAATAACTCCTTGTAATTTTTCTATTTGTGATATAACTGACTGGGTATTAGATACCGGTAGTCCTTACCATATTTGCAATTCATTGCAGGGGTTGCAGGTTAGTAGGAGATTCGAGCAAGGCGAGAGGTTCCTAAACGTTGGAGATAGAAGACCAGTTCTAGTTCTAGCATTAGGAATCTTGAAACTTTTATTTGAGTCCCATACCGTTGTTCTTAATGATTATCATTTCTGTCCCAGTTTCTTTTTAAATGTTATTTCTATAGGCCTTCTGACCAAAAATGATTATGAAATTTCAATAAAGAAATAAGTTTGCAATATCATTATGAATGGTGTTACTATATTTTATGGATATTTGAACAATGATGTATATATGTTATCACAACCTGTTAACGTAGTCTATTCTATTGGCAAGCACCCTAGATTAGATAGTGTATCAGATATCTACTTATGGCACTGTAGGCTAGGTCATATAAACAAGAACAGGATAAATAAGTTGACTCAAGAGGGAATCTTTGAAGTCAGTGATTGTGAATCACTTCCAATCTGTGAGTCTTGTCTTTTTGGTAAAATGACCAAGTCACCTTTTACTGAAAAAGGTGAGAGAGCTACTGAGCTCTTAGGCCTAGTACATACTGATGTATGCGGTCCCATGAGCACAAGTGCTAGAGGTAGATATTTCTACTTCATCACTTTCATGGATGATCTATCCAGATAAGGATATGTCTATCTGATGAAATAAAAGTCAGATTCATTTAAAATGTTCAAATGATTTCGAAGTGAAGTAGAAAAATAAACAGGGAAAAGTATTAAAATTCTTCGGTCAGACCGAGGAGGGGAATACCTTTCTAGTGAGTTTCTCACATATCTTGGAGAGAATAGGATTCTCTTCCAACAGACTCCTCCAGGAACACCACAGCATAATGGTGTGTCCGAAAGAAGAAATCAGACTCTGTTAGACATGGTCCGATCCATGATGGGTTTTGCCAGCTTGTCGATATCCTTCTGGGGATATGTACTCGAATCGACCTGTTATCTGTTAAATAATATTCCAAGTAAGTCTGTAATTAAGACTCCATATGAGATATGGATAGGACGTAAGTCAGTACTTTCATACCTTAGGATCTGAGGATGCCCGACCTATATCAAACGGTTAGTTGTAGATAAATTCGGACCTAGATCTGACAAATACACATTCATCGGGTACCCCAAAGAGACCAAAGGATATTTTTTTCTACCATACTGATGAACAAAAGATGTTCGTTAGTCTTAAGGTAACCTTTTTAGAAAAGAAATTCTTTGGTGAAGGAATCGTTGCCTCTAAGGTTGAACTTGATGAAGTTCAACAGGAAGAAGGATCGACACCAATAGTTGAACCTGAGTCAGATTTGATTAGATCATATTCGAAGCCCAATGTACCTACACCATTAAGACGATCCGATAGAGTACCGTATCAGCCAGATAGATACTATGATTTCTTGATCCAGGATGATGATTCCATCGAACTCGATGAGAACAATGAGGATCCGATCACCTATATGGATGCAATGCAGAGATCTGATTTTGAGAAATATCTTGAAGCCATGAAATCCGAAATGGAGTCCATGAAGGTTAATGATGTATGGACATTGGTTGACCCATCTGAAGGGATTAAACCCATTGGGTGTAAATGGGTCTTCAAAAGGAAGAGGGGCACAGACGGAAAGGTGGAGACCTATAAAGCCCATCTGGTTGCCAAGGGGTATCATCAACGTTATGGTATTGACTATGACGAGACATTCCCCCTGTGGCAATGCTCAAATCCATTCGGATAATGCATGCAATAGCTGTCCATCTGGATTATGAGATCTGGCAAATGGATGTAAAGATAGCTTTTCAAAATGGAGAGCTGACCGAAAAGGTGTATATGATACAACCTGAGGGGTTTACATCCACAGATGAGTCCAAGATGTGCAAGCTTCAGAGATCCATTTATGGATTGAAGCAAGCTTTTCAGAGTTGGAACATGCATTTTGATAAGGTGATCAAAATGTATGGCTTCGTTAAGAATGGAGAAGAGCCCTACATCTATAAATGGACAAATGATCCAATTGTGATATTCTTTATCTTGTACATGGATGATATTCTCTTAATCGAAAATGACATCCCCGCACAACAGGAAATAAAAATTTGATTGTCATCGCAGTTCTTCATGAAGGACTTGGGTGAAGCATCCTACATTCTAGAGATGAAGATCTATAGGGATAGATCTAAAAGGATGCTTGGGTTATCCCAGTCTACGTACATAGACACTGTGCTGAAGAGGCTCAGCATGGAGAATTTCAAGAAGGGCTATCTATCGATAGGCCATGGAATTTCTCTCTAAGAAGGATTGTCTGATAACTCTGAAGAGAGAGAGCATATGAGTAGAGTCCCATATGCTTCGACCGTGGGATCTATCATGTATGCCATGACATGTACAAGGTCAGATGTGGCATACTCACTAGGAGTAGTGAGTAGATACCATTCTGATCCTAGAGAAAACCACTGAAAAGTGGTTAAAGCCATCCTTAAGTATTTGAGAAATACTAAAGACCAATGGTTGGTTTATGGCGAGTCAGATCTGAAACTTGTGGGGTTCACAGACTCCAGCTTTCAATCTGACCATGATGACAGCAGAAGCATGTCGGATTATATCTTTACTCTGAATGGTGGAGCCATCTACTGGAAGAGTTTCAAGCAGCATACTGTGGCAGACTCTATTTGTGAGGTGGAGTACATCGCAGCATCGAATGCTGCAAAGGAAGCTATGTGGCTGAGAAAATTCATCACCGAGCTTGGAGTAGCACCCTCCCTCGATGGTCCGATCCTGCTTTACTGCGACATCACTAGTGCCATAGCTTAGACGAAGGAACCCAAAATACACCAGCAGACGAAGCACATTTTGCACCGCTTCCACCTGAACTGGAAGATCATGGATCGAGGTGATATCGATCTTTAGAAGATCGACGAAAAAGAGAATCTGGCCGACCCCTTCACTAAAGTCCTAACGATAAAGGAGTTCGACAACCATAAGTCAAAGATGGGTATTAGATACTATGCTGAGTGGCTTTAGGACAAGTGGGAGTTGTTAGAAAATATGTCCCAAAAGTCAATCATCAACTTGTTGATGGTTGAGCAACCTTGTATTGTAATTGATTTGTTAATAAATAAAATATATTTTTGGCATTTTCATCACAAGTTTTCATCTTCTAAAGAACTTCATTGTTGTGATGAAGTCCTTAAGACTATTGAGGTTCGATAAAGAGAGAATTTATCGATTAGTTCTTAAAACTGTTCATAACTAAATGATAGGCTGTTAATAAGGACGACAGCTTCTATCGAGCATAGGTCACTGTAGGCCATATGGGTTGGTTGTCCTCTTAACCAAGGAGTGTGGAGACACTGGTATGGCATAAAGGTGAGATGTAAGGGTACATCATCATTGAACGTGACCAACTCCAGAGCATTCTGCTATCGAGAATGTCTCTGATGGGATATAGGTATAAGTGTCCCTTAGACCTGAGATCGCCTCAGTGACTTACAAGCAACTCACTTGCTTTGGTACTGGACTAACTAAATTTCTAATTCAGTGATAGAAGGCTTCTGGGCACAGTCAATTACTTGCGAAGTCAGAGTGTGATCGAGATGGGATTGACCACTCCAAGAGTTGGAGAAGAATGAGTCGCTGTATTTCAATTTAGCAAAACCTTGGTCAGGATAATCCATCAGATGGATTTGATATTTTGAAATACAATATGAACAACCTTATCAGAGTTGACAGTCGAACTCTGAGGTGTCCTATAAGCATTTTGGTCAAGAAGATGAATTATATAAAAACTATATCCGCATGGGTTCTAAGGATGTTGTTCTACACATTCGACCTATCGACCGTCGGGTACCATTACTAGATAGTCACTTCGATTGGTACAATAATTTATTCCTATACTACCGATTTGGTTCAGACCTATGAAGTCACACATATTAAAGTTCATGATCCGATCGGATGGTTGATCAACGATTAAGAATCGTTCTAAGGTTAAACGATCAATATGATTGACATTTAATCTAGTGTAAGTGTTGCAGGAGGATCGATTAGCAATTCGATTGCTAATTGACTTAATTTGATTAAGTCAATAGACTGAGATTAAGTCTAATTAAATATAATTTAAGTAGATTTAGTTTGAACTTGATTGGATCAGGTCTAATTGATTTATTGAAAAAATCAAGTGCAAGAAAAAACTAGTCCTAGTTCAATTAGGACTTGGGTCAACCTAATTTCTAATTCAATTAAAAAATTAAATCAGATTTAAATCTAATTTAATTTGATTAAATTAGATTTTTAATTAGGTTAACACCTATTTTAATTAGATTGATTTGATTTTGATTCAATTTGGTTTGAGAAACCAGATTGAAACAAGACATAAATAGAATCCTAGTAAGACTAGGATTCCACCTTGCGCCAATTTAGCCCCCACGCCCACTCTCTCTTATCCCAGCCCACTCTCTCTTATTTTGTGTGACAAAATTTCTCTCCCAGGTCTTCACACACACCCAAAATTTTTCTCTCTTTCTCTCTTACATGGAAAGTGGTTGTGGATCAAGTCAAAGTAGGAATTAGTTTGGATTTCAAATTCTATGAGATAGAGTTTTAGAAAACCAAAACTCTTTCCTTATGGCACTGATTTTATTTATTTTTTTTTTGAAATTTTTGTGGCTTTTATGGCACATAATATGCACCCTTTTCTAGTGATCCATGCACAAAAGGAAAGAGAGGGTACCCAAGAGTTGCGCACCCTTTGTCTTGCCATGTTTGGATAATCTTTGACTAGGTATTTGACCTAGACAAGGACTCTATCATATCTTTAAAATGAATTTCTTCATGAAATTTTTATGAAAAATAGAGAAAAGAGAGGGTGTACAAAAATCAGGGAAAAAGAAAGTTGGGGCATGGAGATACAATAGACACAAGACTAGGTGTCTATATGAGAGCAAAGAGAAGAAGAAGAGGGTCTTCTTCTAGGATTGCTATGTTCACCTCTTCCCTTCCTCCATCTTGAGTTTTCTGAGAGTATCTCAGATCTAAAACTTTTTCTCCTACTTTTTATCTTTGGAAGAGTCCTAATCAAGAAGAAGGAGGTATCTGATCGACCATCGAAGAAGGATCAGCGCAGTACTAGCATACTGTGCTGATTTTCTGGACCAGAACTTCTGATCGTGATTCATGAGCTCGTGTGGATGACTCCTAGAGATCGGACATATGTGCGGCTCGTAACATCATCCTCAAGCCCGGATCAACAAAGTTAGAATGTCTAACTTGCAAGGTAATAAATCTGATCTATTATATTTTACATACATTAGATGTAGTATAGAAATATATTGATATGATCAACATGTAGTTCTTGCTCTTTATATTTTAATTTCTGATTTAATACCATGTAATAACCCTGTAATAGAATTTTAGATCTAGGATTCTCTAATTTTATAAGATAAATTTTGATTTATTTTAGTCTTCCACTATTTGATCTTGAAAAAGTTTCAAGATCTAACCCTGAAACCCTATATCTGGTTCTTACACATACATCTCCTAAACTAGGTTTGGGCATTAAAATACTAGTGAGACTAACTAGCTAGTGAGGCTAACCTATGTTCAAACTTGCTATTGCTAGCAACGCGGGCCACGCTTAGCCCAACAACTTTAATTCGTGTTTCCCATAGGATATAGTGCATAGATTGAATATGTGATTTCTAAATATATCAATTGCTCATTACTATTTTAACTAATATATAGAATAAGATGGGTTTATGAAAAATACAATGGACATATCCCATAAATTGATCAAGATTTGTAGTTTATGGGTAAAAGAATATCTGCATATATTAAGAATACTCTAGCCAAACTTATCAACATTAAGACTTGCAAATAGATAATTGATTACAATAACTAGAGCATACAATCAAAACAACATGCTGACCATGAATGTAGTATGCTGGTGCAATGTTAAGCAAAAGATTGACACTACGTATGTAATGATCTATTAACATTTTTACCATTGGTAAAAACTACCTCACAACCCCATAAAATTTCAATTGTTAAAATTTGAAAAACCCAAAAATAAATGCATTAGAAAAATATACCAATTGTATTCCTATCCTTATGGTGTCAACTAATAGTGTAGGACCTATAAAACAAATATTATAATTAGAGAAGGATAAAATTTTATCAAATAGATAGCATTCACATAATTGAACAAGAAAATATTAAAGGAAACAAAGAAACTCTAATCTAGATTTTTCTTTTCAATGGATAATAAAAGAAAGAGAGCAAGAGAGAAATATACAAAAAAATCCCAAATTTGTACCAAAGAATAACGTAATAAAGAACTTGAGCATAAAACCCTATATTTGTACAATCATAATTTTTTTAATATAAGATTATCAGTTCACCTTCTAATTATAGCAGCTTTTTAGAATTTTGAGGTAAAATATATGTATAGAGAAGCTAATAATGTAGCAGATTAGATGGCATCATATGTTGTTGATTGTATAGGATCTATATTGTAGTTGGCTGAGATAGATATCTCTTATGGCTTATCTTTTATTTTATTTTCTGATTTTCATGAATTCATTTATTCTAGATAGATTCAATATATCCATGCTTATCAAAAAAAAGACCAATAAATTATTATTATCGGTTTTACAGTTAGTATAAAGCAATTTTGTTGACGAACGTAGAATTATGGAAGGATAACTAGCATAAATTATTAGAATTGCTATAACTAGAGGCTAAACATCGTACCAACCATCAAAATGGATAATTATTGTTATAGTATAAATAAGTAGAATTATACTCTATAAAAGATCATTTGATATATTTATCAATGAATTTTGTTTGATACTCATTTTACTTTATCCTCTACTTTACTTTCTAGTATCTTAAGAGTAGTGTTAACTTATATTTCCACAATCCTACCCAAGTTATACCCCTCTCTCTATCTAAAATCTATCTTCTTTGAATGGTGGTGTGATGGTGGCAAAAAATTTTGAAGGTTAAGACATTTAGAAACACACAATTCTCGTATTCTTACTTTGATCATCACCTTTTTGGCTATTTTGACACTGATAGTATACACGTACACTTATCTACTTATATTACTGTTGATTTATCAAACAAGCTTTCTACCATGCCCATTTTTAGGCAACAAGGAAAGCCTTACGAAATAGTAGGTACCTCTGATTTAAATTAGTAGGTACCTATAGTTTTCAAGAAGTAAGATGATTATAAAAGCATAGATAGCAAGCCTTCTAACGTCACTAATCAGTGTCTAAAGATGATAATTTCGTAGATCTTGGAAGCCCAACTCTCCTTTTTTTTTTTTTTGGGTAAAGAGGAGTACTATATTGCCTAATAGATAAAAGTATAATGTTGATGTACATAATGAGAAGGAACAAAAGTAAATAGAGACAGAGTAAGACAAAATAACAGATATAGAGGAAAATAGGGATTATAAGCCCAAGTAGGATAAATTAATTGTTGGGAAATGTGTCCCAAAAAGTCAATCGTCAAGCTGTTGACGGTTGAGCAACCAAGTATTGTAATTGATTTGTTAATAAATAAAATATATTTGGCATTTTCATCATAAGCTTTCATCTCCAAATGAACTCCGTTGTTATGATGAAGTCTTTAGGACTAATTAGATTCGATAAAGAGAGGATTTATCGATTAGTCCTTAAAACAGTTCACGACCAAATGATAGACTGTTAATAAGGACGACAGCTTCTATCGAGCATAGGTCGCTGTAGGCCATATGGGTTGATTGTCCTCTTAACCAAAGAGTGTGGAGACACTGGTATGGCATACAGGTGAGATGTATTGGTACATCATCATTGAACGTGACCAACTCCAGAGTATTCTGCTGTCGAGAATATCTCTGATGGGATATAGGTATAAGTGTCCCTTAGACCTGAGATCGCCTCAGTGACTTGCAAGCAACTCACTGTGCTTTGGTACTGGACTAATTGAATTTCTAATTCAGGGATGGAAGGCTTCTGGGCATAGTCAAGTACTTATGAAGTCAGAGTGTGATCGAGATGGGATTGACCACTCCAAGAGTTGGAGAAGAATAAGTCACTATATTTCAATTTAGCAAAACCTTGGCCAGGGTAATCCATCAGATGGATTTGATATTTTGAAATATAATGTGGACAATCTGATCAGAGTTGACAGTTAAACTCTGAGGTGTCCTATAATCATTTTGATCAAGGGGATGAATTATATGAAAACTATATCCGCATGGGTTCTAAGGATGTTGTTCTACACATTCGACCTATCCGGTCGTTGGGTACCATTGCTAGATGGTCACTTCGATTGATACAAAAATTTATTTCTATACTACCAGCTTAGGTTTGGACCTATGAGATCACACACATTAGAGTTCATGATCCGATCAGATGGTTGATCAACGATTTAGAATCATTCTAGGGTTAAATGATCAATACGATTGACATTTAATCCAGTGCAAGTGTTGCAGGAGGATCGATTAGCAATTCGATTGCTAATTGGCTTAATTTGATTAAGTCAATGGATTGAGATTAAGTCTAATTAAATATGATTTAATTATATTTAGTTTAGGCTTGATTGGATCAAGTCCAATTGATTTATTGGATAAGCCAAGTGCAAGGAAAAACTAGTCCTAGTTCAACTAGAACTTGGGTCAATCTAATTTTTAATTTGATTAAAAAATTAAATTAGTTTTAAATCTAATTTAATATGATTAAATTAGGTTCTTAATTGAGGTAAAATCTATTTTAATTGGGTTGATCTAATTTTGATTTGATTTAATTTGAGAAACCAAATTAAAACAAGTCATAAGATAAAATCCTAGTAAGACTAGGATTCCACCTTGCGCCACATAAGCCTTCCCCATGCCCTCTCTCTCATTCAACACCAATCTCCTCTTATTTTGTGCGATAAAAGCCCTCTCCTAGGTCTTTCTCACATTCACAAAAGGTTTCCTCTTTCTTTCTTACATGGAAGGTGGTTTGGATCAAATCAAAGAGGAATAAGTTTGGATTTTAAATTCTATGAGATAGAGTTTTAGAAATCTAAAACTCTTTCAATTTTGCACCAAATTTATCCAATTTTTTTTTAAAATTTTCATGGATTTTAGGGTACACATTGTGCACTCTTTCTGGTGATCCATATATGAAAATAAGGAGGAGGTGCTCAAGAGTTGGGCGCCCCTTATCTTGCCATGTTTGGATAAGCCTTGACTAGGTATTTGACCTAGACAAGGACTCTATCATATCTTTCTCTATTAAATGATTTTCTCTATAAAATTTTTGAGAAGATAGAAATTTGAGAGACCTTTGGGCCATCCAAAAATCAGAGAGAAATACCTTTGGGTCATGGAGATATAATAGACACAAGATAGGGTGTTTAGAGAGAGAAACGAGAAGAAGAAGAGGGTCTTCTTCTACTGTTGTTTGTTTTCATATCTTTCCTCCCTCCATCATGAGTTTTCTGAGAGCGTCTCAGATCTAAAACTCTTCCTCTTATTTTCCATCTTTAGAAGAGTTCAAATCAAGAAGAAGGAGGCACCTGATCAACCATCAAAGAAGGATCAACGCAGTACTAGCATACTGTGCTGATTTTCTGAAACAGGACTTCTGATCGAGATTCGTGGGCTCGTGTGAACGACTCTTAGAGGTCGGACATATGTGCGGCTTGCAACATCATCCTCAAGCCCGGATCAGCGAGGTTAGAACGTCTAACTTGCAAGGTAACAGATCTGATCTATTGTTTAATACATACATTAGATATAGTATAGAAACATGTTGATATGATCAACATGTAGTTCATGCTGTATATATATATTTTAATTTTTGATTTAATACTATATAATAATCATATAATAGGATCTTAGTGTTGAAAAATATATCCCAAAAAGTCAATCGTCAAACTGTTGACAGTTGAGCAACCAAGTATTGTAATTGATTTGTTAATAAATAAAATATATTTGGTATTTTCATCATAAGCTTTCATCATCAAATGAACTCCGTTGTTATGATGAAGTCCTTAAGACTATTTAGATTCGATAAAGAGAGATTTATCGATTAGTCCTTAAAACAGTTTACGACCAAATGATAGGCTGTTAATAAGGACGACAGCTTCTATCGAGCATAGGTCGCTGTAGGCTATATGGGTTGGTTGTCCTCTTAACCAAAGAGTGTGGAGACACTGGTATGGCATACAGATGAGATGTACTGGTATATCATCATTGAATGTGACCAACTCCAGAGTATTCTACTGTCGAGAATGTCTCTGATGGGATATAGGTATAAGTGTCCCTTAGACCTGAGATCGCCTCAGTGACTTGCAAGCAACTCACTGTGCTTTGGTACTGGACTAACTGAATTTCTAATTCAGGGATGGAAGGCTTCTGGGTATAGTCAAGTACTTGCGAAGTTAGAGTGTGATCGAGATGGGATTAACCACTCCAAGAGTTGGAGAAGAATGAGTCACTGTATTTCAATTTAGCAAAACCTTGGTCAGGATAATCCAGCAGATGGATTTGATATTTTGAAATACAATATGGACAACCTGATCAGAGTTGACAGTTGAACTCTGGAGTGTCTTATGATCATTTTGGTCAAGGAGATGAATTATATGAAAACTATATCCGCATGGGTTCTAAGGATGTTGTTCTACACATTCGACCTATCCGGTCGTCGGGTACCATTGCTAGATGGTCACTTCGATTGGTACAGAAATTTATTCTTGTTCTATCGGCTTAGGTTCTGATCTATAAGGTCACACATATTAGAGTTCATGATCCGATCGGATGGTTGATCAACGATTAAGAATCGTTCTAGGGTTAAATGATCAATACGATTGACATTTAACCCAGTGCAAGTGTTGCAGGAGGATCGATTAGCAATTTGATTGCTAATTGGCTTAATTTGATTAAGCCAATGGGCTGAGATTAAGTCTAATTAAATATGATTTAATTAAATTTAGTTTGGACTTGATTGGATCAAGTCCAATTGGTTTATTGGATAAGCCAAATGCAAGGAAAACCTAGTCCTAGTTCAACTAGGACTTGGGTCAATCTAATTTCTAATTTGATTAAAAAATTAAATCAGATTTAAATCTAATTTTATTTGATTAAATTAGTTCTTAATTGGATTAAGATTTATTTTTATTGGATTGATCTAATTTTGGTTTGATTTGGTTTGAGAAACCAAATTAAAACAAATCATAAGATAGAATCCTAGTAAGACTAGGATTCCACCTTGCGTCATATAAGCCTTCCCCACACCCTCTCTCTCATTCAATGCCAATCTCCTCTTATTTTATGCGATAAAAGCTCTCTCCCAGGTCTCTCCCATGTTTACAAAAGGTTTTCTTTCTTCTTTCTTACATGGAAAGTGGTTTGGATCAAATCAAAGAGGAATAAGTTTGAATTTCGAATTCTATGAGATAGAGTTTTAGAAATCCAAAACTCTTTCAATTTTGCACCAAATTTATCCAAATTTTTTTTAAATTTTTTGTAACTTTTAGGGTACACATTGTGCCCCCTTTTCTGGTGATCCATGCAAGAAAATAAGGAGGAGGTTCTCAAGAGTTGGGCGCCCCTTATCTTGCCATGTTTGGATAAGCCTTGACTAGGTATTTGACCTAGACAAGGACTCTATCATATCTCTCTCTATAAAATGAGTTTCTTCATAAAATTTTTGAAGAAGATAGAGATTTGAGAGACCTTTGGGCTATCCAAAAATCAAAGAGAAAAACCTTTGGGTCGTGGAGATATAATAGACACAAGATAGGATGTCTAGAGAGAGAAACGAGAAGAAGAAGAGGATCTTCTTCTAGAGTTGTTTGTTTTTATATCTTTCCTCCCTCCATCTTGAGTTTCCTGAGAGCATCTCAGATTTAAAACTCCTCCTCCTACTTTTCATCTTTGAAAGAGTTCAAATCAAGAAGAAGGAGGCACCTGATCAACCATCAAAGAAGGATCAGCGCAGTACTAGCATACTGTGCTGATTTTCTGAAGCAGGACTTCTGATCGAGATTCGTGGGCTCGTGTAGATGACTCCTAGAGGCCGGACGCATGTGCGGCTTGCAACATCATCCTCAAGCCCGGATCAGCGAGGTTAGAATATCTAACTTGCAAGGTAATAGATCTGATCTATTGTTTAATACATATATTAGATGTAGTATAGAAACATGTTGATATGATCAACATGTAGTTCATGCTGTATATATATATTTTAATTTCTGATTTAATGCTATGTAATATTCAAAAAAATTAATTTCTCTGATTTTAAAAATAAATTTTAATTTATTTTAGTCTTCCGCTGTATGATCTTGAAAAAGTTTCAAGATCTAACACTGAAACCCTAGATCTGGTTTCTTCAATTGGTATCAGAGCCTAGGTTCTTTATTACATGATTATTTATACATGCTTAGATTATTTTTTAGATTATATCTAATTTATAATCTGATTATTAAATTTAAAATTAAAATTATAGATCAATCACGAACTGCAAGGTTGTCCTGCTGTAAGGTTTACCCCTTACAGTGAAAAGGTTGTCCTAGTTTGTGTAGATCTATCTTTAATCATAAATTTGTTAGATATGATATAGATTAAATTTATAATTTATTAGATTTAGAAGGTGTTTAAATCTGAAATAAAATCTCTTTGTTAATAATTTTTGTGCAAAGAAATTATTTAAAGTTGAAATTATTTCAATTACATGAACCTGTTTAGATTAGATCTAAAGTAGTTTCATGTTTATTTCACTTGTATCTTGATTATGAATCAAATATGCAATATGGTTGGTAGAATCATATTATAAAATTATTTTACAAATATAAAAATTATTTTTTGAAAAGCCGAACCCAACTCTCAGTCCAAAACTTAATTAAGAATTAAGAAGTTGTTTGATTAGGTTCTAGGATTGTGAATTGAAGAACCTAAGACACAAACCATAACACATTGGGTTAATGGGTTAGTGAAAATTAGGTCATTAATTGGGTTAGACCTATGGTTAGATTAAAGATGGACCTAATTAGATAATTGACTAAATCTAATCAATTGTTGTCTTAGATTAGGTCAAGGATTCTCTAGATCAATTACAATAGTTGTAGTTGGTCAAGTCCATGTCTTTAACGAGAACCAAATGGACTTGATTCTTGGCTAAGCAGTCTAGCATGAACTGTTAGGTTGATCTAATCGAAACTAATTAAACCAGTTGGTGTCTAAGATAAACCAGACCAGTGATTTTAATTGGGAGCCTGCTTACCTGGCCATTTCTAATGGTGTCTAAGGCAAGCTTTGGTAGACCCTCCCACTAATCGAACTTACCTGGCCTCTTGGTGAAATTATGTTTTGATCGGATCACTTGACTATTCGAGCTGACCCATGTCAGCTAGGTAAATCAGTGTAACTGATTTAGGTGCTCCTAGACCAGCCCTTTTAATGGTCTCCCTTAAGCTGACTTGGTGAAGCCAGTGGGAGGATCATGATAAGCTGGTTCATCTGACCTCATCCTCTAAATTATTTAAATCTTCTAAAATTATTAGGTCCTTAAAATGACAAAGTTATGGAGATAACTGAGTCATAGCCTCCCATTAAGGTGTTTGATAATGAGTCCATAAACTCAATAATCATTGCAGACCCAAAGGCCTGGTGCTTGTTGACTAATGAAATTATCACTCATCATATGACGACTTGGAAGTGTCTCTCTAATGGTGGTTAGGTGAGCTAACCAAAGTTGGGCTTAATCATTCGTTAGATAGATATACCAAGTACGATCATGTTAATGGTTGGACCTAACTGGATCCTTACAGTGGAGGCCAAAGCCTTCTGATTAGATTTCTGGGGCAAAATTAAAATTACTAGAAATTATTTAGAGAAACAATTGGTTATGAACCTATCCTTAGATGTACATGGATTGGCCAACCAAAGTTGGGCTTGTGTGTAGTCTAAGTGGATTCTAGTACCCACTAAGGAATTAGGGTAATTCTTCGAATTGGAGGTAGAGGCTACCAATTCGAATAAAATAGTGGGAGAAACTTTTGATTAAAGTCCAAATCTTTAGGTTTAATGAATCAATTACTAATTACGTTGTGATTCTTCTTTGTGCAAATATGGCCACTTCCCTATCGCTCCGATCATTGTTGGACAATGATAAGTTGGTGGGACCCAACTTCGATAGCTGGTACCGAAAGTTGAAGATAGTCCTGGAGCATGAATGGATCCTATATGTGATAATGGATTCTGTACCTGAGGAACCAGCTGCCAATGCATGTGGAACAGTCAGAGACACTTACCAGAAGTGGCTCAGTGATCGGACTACGGTGCGCTGTATCATGCTGGCTGCCATGAGTGACAAGTTCAGTCGCAGATTCGAGACGGCTCAGCCAAAGGACATGCTTCAAGTGTTGGAGGATGTCTTTGGCACACCCGATGATGTGGAGAGGCACAAGACTAGTTGTGCCATCTTCAACGTCAAAATGCGGGATGGTGCCTCTGTCACTGATCATGTATTGTACATGATCGAGCTGATGGAATGATTGAGCAAGCTCAACTTTTCCTTGCATGAGCAGCTTGGGGAAGATGCAATACTGAACTCGCTGCCCAAGTCTTATCTCCCATTCCTCAGTCATTATAGAATGACAAAGCCTGAAGAGAACTACCATGGATTACTGGGGTTGCTTCAGAACTTTGAGAAGGATCACCAAATTCACAAGGAGTTGGTGAACTTAGTGGGAGGTTCGTCTTCTGGTTCTCGACCTTTTAAGAAAGGGAAGAAGAACAAGAAGAAGAAAGTGAAGAAGGTGCATGTTCAGGCTGGGACATCAGTGCAGGGCCAGACCAGAAAGATCAAGCCCGATAAGAGTCTATTCTACTAGCAAGCACCCTAGATTAGATAGTGTGTCAGATATCTACTTATGGCACTGTAGGCTAGGTCATATAAATAAGTGTAGGAACCATATCTAGGGTTTCAGGGTTAGATCTTGAAACTTTTTCAAGATCATACAGCGGAAGACTAAAATAAATCAAAATTTATTTTCTAAAATAAAAAATCCCTAAATCTAAGATCCTATTACATGATTATTACATAGCATTAAATCAAAAATTAAAATATATAAATATAGCATGAACTACATGTTGATCATATCAACATGTTTCTATACTACATCTAATGTATGTATTAAACAATAGATCAGATCTATTACCTTGCAAGTTAGATGTTCTAACCTTGTTGATCTGGGCTTGAGGATGATGTTGCAAGCCGCACACGCGTCCGGCCTCTAGGAGTCGTCCACACGAGCCCACGAATCTCGATCAGAAGTCCTGCTTCAGGAAATCAGCACAGTATGCTAGTACTGCGCTGATCCTTCTTTGATGGTTGATCAGGTGCCTTCTTCTTCTTGATTTGGACTCTTCCAAAGATGAAAAGTAGAAGGAGGAGTTTCAAATCTGAGATACTCTCAGGAAACTCAAGATGGAGGGAGAAAATATATGAAAACAAAAATCCTAGAAGAAGACCCTCTTCTTCTTCACGTTTTTCTCTCTAGACACCCAAACTTGCATCTTTTATATCTCCACGACCCAAAGGTATTTCTCTCTGATTTTTGGATGGCACAAAGGTCTCTCAAATCTCTGACTCCCTAAAATTTCATGAAGAAACTCATCTTATATAGAGAGATATGATAGAGTCCTTGTCTAGGTCAAACACCTAGTCAAGGCTTATCCAAACATGGCAAGTTAAGGGACGCCCAACTCTTGAGCACCTCCTTCATATTTTCATGCATGGATCATCAGAAAAGGGTGCACAATATATACCCTAAAAGCCATGAAAATTAAAAAAAATTTGGATAAATTCGGTGCAAAATTGAAAGAGTTTTGGATTTCTAAAACTCTATCTCATAGAATTCGAAATCCAAACTTATTTTTTTAGATTTGATCCAAACCACCTTCCATTAAGAAAGAAGAGAGGAGACCTTTTGTGAATGTGGGAGAGATCTGGGAGAGGGCTTTTGTCACACAAAATAAGTGGAGATTGGCATTGAATAAGAGAGAGGGCGTGGAGAAGGTTTATGTGGCGCAAGGTGGAATCCTAGTCTTACTAGGATTCTGTCTTATGACTTGTTTTAATTTGGTTTCCCAAATCAAATCAAATTAAAATTAGATCAACCCAATTAAAATAGGTCTTAACCCAATTAAGAACCTAATTTAATCAGATTAAATTAGATTTAAATCTGATTTAATTTTTTAATCAAATTAGAAATTAGATTGACCCAAGTCCTAGTTGAACTAGGACTAGTTTTTTCTTGCACTTGGCTTATCCAATAAACCAATTGGACTTGATCCAATCAAGCTCAAAATAAATCTAATTAAATCATATTTAATTAGACTTAATTTTAGCCCATTGGCTTTATCAAATTAAGCCAATTAGCAATCGAATTGCTAATAGATCCTCCTGCAACACTTGCACTGGGTTAAATGTCAATCGTATTGATCATTTAACCCTAGAATGATTCTTAATCGTTGATCAACCATCCGATTGGATCATGAACTCTAATGTGTGTGACCTCATAGGTCCAAACCTAAGCCGATAGCACAGAAATAAATTTTGTACCAATCGAAGTGACCATCTAGCAATGATACCCGACGATCAGATAAGTCGAATGTGTAGAACAACATCCTTAGAACCCATGCGGATATAGTTTTCATATAATTCATCCCCTTGACCAAAATGATCATAAGACACCCCAGAGTTTAACTATCAACTCTGATCAGGTTGTCCACATTGTATTTCAAAATATCAAATCCATCTAATGGATTACCCTGGCCAAGGTTTTGCTAAATTGAAATACAGCGACTCATTCTTCTCCAACTCTTGGAGTGGTCAATCCCATCTCGATCACACTCTGACTTCGCAAGTACTTGACTGTGCCCAGAAGCCTTTCGTCCCTGAATTAGAAATTCAGTTAGTCTAGTACCAAAGCATAGTGAGTTGCTTGCAAGTCACTGAGACGATCTCAAGTCTAAGGGACACTTATACCTATATCCCATCAGAGACATTCTCGACAGCAGAATGCTCTGGAGTTGGTCACATTCATGATGATGTACCCTTACATCTCACCTGTATGCTATACCAGTGTCTCCACACTCTTTGGTTAAGAGAACAACCAACCCATATGCCTACAGCGACCTATGCTCGATAGAAGCTGTCGTCCTTATTAACAGCTTATCATTTGATCGTGAACAATTTTAAGGACTAATCGATAAATCCTCTCTTTATCGAATCTAAATAGTCCTAAGAACTTCATCATAACAACAGAGTTCATTAGAAGATGAAAGCTTATGATGAAAATGCCAAATATATTTTATTTATTAACAAATCAATCACAATACTTGGTTGCTCAACCGTCAACAGCTTGACGATTGACTTTTTGAGACACATTTCCCAATAACTCCCACTTGTCCTAAAGTCACTCGGCACAGTATCTAATACCCATCTTCGACTTGTGGTTGTCGAACTCCTTTATTGCCAGGGCTTTAGTGAAGGGATCGGCTAGGTTCTCCTTTCCGTCGATCTTCTGAAGGTCGACGTCACCTCGATCCACGATCTCCCGGACCAGGTGGAAGCGGCGCAAGATATGCTTCATCCGCTGATGTGCTTTGGGTTCCTTCACCTGAGCTATGGCACCAGTGCTGTCGCAGTAGAGCAGGACTGGACCATCGAGGGAGGGTGCTACTCCGAGCTCATTGATGAATTTTCTCAGCCACACAGCTTCCTTCGCGGCATCCAATGCTGCGATGTACTCTGCTTCACATACAGAGTCTGCCACAGTATGCTGCTTGAAACTCTTCCAGTAGATGGCTCCACCATTCAGAGTAAAGATATAACCCGACACGCTCTTGCTGTCATCATGGTCAGATTGGAAGCTGGAGTCTGTGAACCCCATAAGTTTCAGATCTGACTCGCCATAAACCAACCATTGGTCCTTAGTATTTCTCAAATACTTAAGGATGGCTTTAACCACTTTTCAGTGATTTTTTTCAGGATCAGATTGGTATCTACTCACTACTCCTAGTGAGTATGCCACATCTGGTCTTGTACATATCATGGCGTACATGATAGATCTCACGGCTGAAGCATATGGGACTCTACTCATACGCTCTCTCTCTTCAGGAGTTGTCGGACAATCCTTCTTAGAGAGAGAAATTTCATGGCCTATCGGTAGATAGCCCTTCTTGGAATTCTCCATGCTGAACCTCTTCAGCACAGTGTCTATGTACATGGACTGGGATAACCCAAGCATCCTTTTAGATCTATCCCTATAGATCTTCATCCCTAGGATGTAGGATGCTTCACCCAAGTCCTTCATGGAGAACTGTGATGACAACCAAACTTTTATTCCCTGTAGTGTGGGGATGTCATTCCCGATTAAGAGAATGTCATCCACGTACAAGATAAGGAATACCACAACTGGACCATTTGCCCATTTATAGATGCAGGGATCTTCTCCATTCTTAATGAAGCCATACGTTTTGATCACCTTATCAAAACGCATGTTCCAACTCCGAGAAGCTTGCTTCAATCCATAAATGGATCTCTGAAGCTTACACACCTTGGACTCATCTGTGGATGTAAACTCCTCAGGTTGTATCATATACACCTCTTCGGTCAGCTCTCCATTCAGGAAAGCTGTCTTTACATCCATATGTCAGATCTCATAATCGAGATGGGCAGCTATTGCAAGCATTATCCGAATAGATTTGAGCATTGCCACAGGAAAAAACATCTCGTCATAGTCAATATCATAACGTTGACGATATCCCTTGGCTACCAGACGGGCTTTATAGGTCTCCACCTTTCCGTCTGCATCCCTCTTCCTTTTGAAGACCCATTTACACCCAATGAGTTTAACCCCTTCAGGTGGGTCAACCAATGTCCATACATCATTGACCTTCATGGACTCCATTTTGGATTTCATGGCTTCAAGCCATTTCTCAGAATCAGATCTCTGTATTGCATCCATATAGGTGATCGGATCCTCATTATTCTCATCAAGTTCGATGGGATCACCGTCCCGGACCAAGAAACCGAAGTATCTGTCCGGTTGATGCAGTACTCTACCAGATCGCCTTAATGGTGCAGGTATATTGGGCTCTGGATATGATCTAATCATATCAGACTCAGGTTCAGCTATTGGTGTCGGTCCTTCTACCTGTTGAACTTCATCAAGTTCAATCTTAGAGGCAACGGTTCCTTCACCAAGGAACTCCTTTTCTAAAAAGATTGCCTTAAGGCTGACGAACACCTTTTGTTCATCAGCATGGTAGAAAAAATATCTTTTTGTCTCTTTGGGGTACCCTATGAATGAGCATTTGTCAGACCTAGGTCCAAGTTTGTTTGTGACTAATCGTTTGACATAGGCCGGGCACCCCCAGACCCTAAGGTGTGAAAGTACTGGCTTACGTCCCATCCATATCTCATATGGAGTCTTAATTACAGACTTACTTGAAACCCTATTTAACAGATAACAGGTCGATTCGAGTGCATATCCCCAGAAGGATATCGGCAAGCTAGCAAAACCCATCATGGATCGGACTATGTCTAATAGAGTCCGATTCCTCCTTTCAGACACACCATTATGCTGTGGTGTTCCTGAAGGAGTCCATTGGGAGAGAATCCCATTCTCTCCTAGATATGTGAGAAATTCACTAGAAAGATATTCTCCTCCTCGATCAGATCGAAGAGTTTTAATACTCTTCTCAGTTTGTTTTTCTACTTCACTTCGGAATCGTTAGAACATTTCAAATGAATCCGACTTATATTTCATCAGATAAACATATCCATATCGGGATAGGTCATCCGTGAAAGTTATGAAGTAGAAATATCCACCTCTAGCACTGGTGCTCATGGGCCCGCATACATCAGTATGTACTAGGTCCAAGAGCTCAGTAGCTCTCTCATCTTTTTCAGTAAAAGGTGACTTGGTCATTTTACCAAGAAGACAGGACTCACAGGTTGGAAGTGATTCACAATCACTAACTTCGAGGATTCCCTCTTGAGTCAACCTGTTTATTCTGTTCTTATTTATATGACCTAGCCTACAGTGCCATAAGTAGATATCTGACACACTATCTAATCTAGGGTGCTTGCCAGTTGAATAGACTCTTATCGGGCTTGTTCTTTTTGGTCTGGCTCTGCACTGATGTCCCAGCCTGAACTTGCACCTTCTTCACTTTCTTCTTCTTGTTCTTCTTTCCTTTCTTAAAAGGTCGAGAACCAGAAGACGAACCTCCCACTAAGTTCACCGACTCCTTGTAAAGTTGGTGATCCTTCTCAAAGTTCTGAAGCAACCCCAGTAACCCGTGGTAGTTCTCTTCAGGCTTTGTCAGTCTATAATGAGTGAGGAATGGGAGATAAGACTTGGGCAGCGAGTTCAGTATTGCATCTTTCCTAAGCTGCTCATGCAAGAAAAAGCCGAGCTTGCTCAATCTTTCCATCAGCTCGATCATGTACAATACATGATCAGTGACAGAGGCACCATCCCGTATTTTGGTGTTGAAGATGGCACAACTAGTCTTGTGCCTCTCCACATCATCGGGTGTGCCAAAGGCATCCTCCAACACTTGAAGCATATCCCTTGGCTGAGCCATCTCGAATTTGCGACTGAACTCATTGCTCATGACAGCCAGCATGATACAGCACACCATGGTCCGGTCACTGAGCCACTTCTGGCAAGTGTCTTTGACTGTTCCACGTGCATTGGTAGCTGGCTCCTCAGGTGCAGGATCCATTATCACATATAGGATCCATTCATGCTCCAGGACTATCTTCAACTTTCGGTACCAGCTACCGAAGTTGGGTCCCACCAACTTATCATTGTCCAACAATGATCGGAGCGATAGGGAGTGGCCTTATTTGCACAAAGGAGAACCATAACCTAATTAGTAATTGATTCATTAAACCTAAAGATTTGGACTTTAATCAAAAGATTTCTCCCACTATTTTATTCGAATTGGTAGCCTCTACCTCCAACTCGAGGAATTACCCTAATTCCTTAGCGGGTACTAGAATCCACTTAGACTGCACACAAGCCCAACTTTGGTTGGTCAACCCATGTACATCTAAGGGTAGGTTCATAATCAATTATTTCTCTAAACAATTTCTAGTAATTTTAATTTTGCCCCAGAAACCTAATCAGTAGGCTTTGGCCTCCACTGTAAGGATCCGATTAGGTCCAACCATTAACATGATCATACTTAGTGTATCTAACCAACGAATGATTAAGCCCAACTTTGGTTGGCTCACCTAACCACCATTAGAGAGACACTTCCAAGTCGTCATATGATGAGTGATAATTCCATTAGTCAATAAGTACCAGGCCTTTGGGTCTGCAATGATTATTGAGTTAATGGACTCATTATCAAACACCTTAATGGGAGGCTATGACTCAGTTATCTTCATAACTTTGTCATTTTAAGGACCTAATAATTTTAGAGGATTTAAATAATTTAGAGGATGAGGTCAGATTAACCAGTTTATCATGATCCTCCCACTGGCTTCACCAAGTCAGCTTAAGGGAGACCATTAAAAGGGCTAGTCTAGGAGCACCTAAATTAGTCACACTGATTTACCTAGCTGACATGGGTCAGCTCGAATAGTCAAGTGATCTGATCAAAACATAATTTCACCAAGAGGCCAGGTAAGTTCGATCAGTGGGAGGGTCTGCCAAAGCTTGCCTTAGACACCATCAGAAATGGCCAGGTAAGCGGGCTCCCAATTAAAAACCACCGGTCTGGTTTACCTTAGACACCAACTGGTTTAATTAGTTTTGATTAGATCAACCTAACAGTTCATGCTAGACCGCTTAGCCAAGAATCAAGTCCATTTGGTTCTCGTTAAAGACATGGACTTGACCAACTACAACTATTGTAATTGATCTAGAGAATCTTTGACCTAATCTAAGATAACAATTGATTAGATTTAGTCAATTCTCTAATTAAGTCCATCTTTAATCTAACCATAGGTCTAACCCAATTAATGGACCTAATTCCCACTAACCCATTAATCCAATGTGTTATGATTTGTGTCTTAGGTTCTTCAATTCACAATCCTAGAACCTAATCAAACAACTTCTTAATTCTTAATTAAGTTTTGGGCTGAGAGTTGGGTTTGGCTTTTCAAAAAATAATTTTCATATTTGTAAAATAATTTTACAATATGATTCTACCAACCATATTGCATGTTTGATTCATAATCAAGATACAAGTGAAATAAACATGAAACTACTTTAGATCTAATCTAAACAGGTTCATGTAATTGAAACAATTTCAACTTTAAACAATTTCTTTGCACAAAAATTATTAACAAAGAGATTTTATTTTAGATTTAAATATCTTTTAAATTTAATAAATTATAAATTTAATCTAGATCATATCTAACAAATTTATGATTAAAGATAGATCTACACAAACTAGGACAACCTTTGCACTGTAAGGGGTAAACCTTACAGCAGGACAACCTTGCAGTTTATGATTGATCTAAAATTTTAATTTTAGATTTAATAATCAGATTATGAATTAGATCTAATCTAAAAAATAATCTAAGCATGTATAAATAATCATGTAATAAAGAACCTTGTCTCTGATACCAATTGTAGGAACCATATCTAGGGTTTCAGGGTTAGATCTTGAAACTTTTTCAAGATCATACAGCGGAAGACTAAAATAAATCAAAATTTATTTTTTAAAATCAAAAAATCTCTAAATCTAAGATCCTATTACATGATTATTACATAGTATTAAATCAAAAATTAAAATATATAAATATAGCATGAACTATATGTGGTCATATCAACATGTTTCTATACTACATCTAATGTATGTATTAAACAATAGATCAGATCTATTACCTTGCAAGTTAGACGTTCTAACCTTGTTGATCTGGGTTTGAGGATGATGTTGCAAGCCGCACATGCATCCGATCTCTAGGAGTCGTCCACACGAGCTTACAAATCTCGATCAGAAGTCCTGCTTCAGGAAATCAGCACAGTATGCTAGTACTGCGCTGATCCTTCTTTGATGGTTGATCTGGTGCCTTCTTCTTCTTGATTTGGACTCTTCCAAAGATAGAAAGTAGAAGGAGGAGTTTCAGATCTGAGATGCTCTCAGGAAACTCAAGATGGAGGGAGGAAAGATATGAAAACAAAAACCCTAGAAGAAGACCCTCTTCTTCTTCACGTTTTTCTCTCTAGACACCCAAACTTGCATCTTTTATATCTCCACGACCCAAAGGTATTTCTCTCTGATTTTTGGATGGCACAAAGGTCTCTCAAATCTCTGACTCCCCTAAAATTTCATGAAGAAACTCATCTTATATAGAGAGATATGATAGAGTCCTTGTCTAGGTCAAACACCTAGTCAAGGCTTATCCAAACATGGCAAGTTAAGGGACGCCCAACTCTTGAGCACCTCCTTCATATTTTCATGCATGGATCACCAGAAAAGGGTGCACAATGTATACCCTAAAAGCCATGAAAATTACAAAAAAAGTTTGGATAAATTCGGTGCAAAATTGAAAGAGTTTTGGATTTCTAAAACTCTATCTCATAGAATTCGAAATCCAAACTTATTTTTTTTAGATCCTGAATAAAATCACTGGAAAGTGGTTAAAGCCATCCTTAAGTATTTGAGAAATACTAAGGACCAATGGTTGGTTTATGGTGAGTCAGATCTGAAACTTGTAGGGTTCACAGACTCTAGCTTTCAATCTGACCATGATGACAGCAGGAGCGTGTCGAGTTATATCTTTACTCTGAATGGTGGAGCCATCTGCTGGAAGAATTTCAAGCAGCATACTGTGGCGGACTCTATTTGTGAAGCGGAGCACATCGCAATATCGGATACCGCGAAAGAAGCTGTGTGGCTGAAAAAATTCATCAACGAGCTCGAAGTAGCACCCTCCCTCGATGGTTCGGTTCTGCTCTACTGTGACAGCACTGGTGCCATAGCTCAGGCGAGGAAACCCAAAGCACATCAATAGACGAAGCACATCTTGCACCGCTTCCACCTGATCCAGGAGATCATGGATCGAGGTGACGTCGACCTTCAGAAGATCGACGGAAAGGAGAACCTGGCCGACCCCTTCACTAAAGCCCTGGCGATAAAAGAGTTCGACAACCACAAGTCAAAGATGGGTATTAGATACTGTGCCGAGTGGCTTTAGGATAAGTGGGAGTTGTTGAAAAATATGTCCCAAAAAGTCAATCGTCAAGCTGTTGACGGTTGAGCAACCAAGTATTGTAATTGATTTGTTAATAAATAAAATATATTTGGCATTTTCATCATAAGCTTTCATCTTCAAATGAACTCCATTGTTATGATGAAGTCCTTAGGACTATTTAGATTTGATAAAGAGAGGATTTATCGATTAGTCCTTAAAATAGTTCACGACCAAATGATAGGCTGTTAATAAGGACGATAGCTTCTATTGAGCATAGGTCGCTGTAGGCCATATGGGTTGGTTGTCCTCTTAACCAAAGAATGTGGAGACACTGGTATGGCATACAGGTGAGATGTACTGGTACATCATCATTGAACGTGATCAACTCCAGAATATTCTGCTGTCGAGAATGTCTCTGATGGTATATAGGTATAAGTGTCCCTTAGACCTGAGATCGCCTCAGTGACTTGCAAGCAACTCACTGTGCTTTGGTACTGGACTAACTGAATTTCTAATTCAGGGACGGAAGGCTTCTGGGCACAGTCAAGTACTTGCGAAGTCAGAGTGTGATCGAGATGAGATTGACCACTCTAAGAGTTCGAGAAGAATGAGTCGCTGTATTTCAATTTAGCAAAACCTTGGCCAGGGTAATCCATCAGATGGATTTGATATTTTGAAATACAATGTGGACAACCTGATCAGAGTTGACAGTTGAACTCTGAGGTGTCCTATGATCATTTTGGTTAAGGGGATGAATTATATGAAAACTATATCCGCATGGGTTCTAAGGATGTTGTTCTACACATTCGACCTATCCGATCGTCGGGTATCATTGCTAGATGGTCACTTCGATTGGTACAAAAATTTATTCCTGTGCTACCGGCTTAGGTTCGGACCTATGAGGTCACACACATTAGAGTTCATGATCCGATCGGATGGTTGATCAACGATTAAGAATCGTTCTAGGGTTAAATGATCAATACGATTGACATTTAACCCAGTGCAAGTGTTGCAGGAGGATCGATTAGCAATTCGATTGCTAATTGACTTAATTTGATTAAGACAATGAGCTGAGATTAAGTATAATTAAATATGATTTAATTAGATTTGGTTTGTGCTTGATTGGATCAAGTTCAATTGGTTTATTGGATAAGCCAAGTGTAAGGAAAAACTAGTCCTAGTTCAACTAGGACTTGGATCAATCTAATTTCTAATTTGATTAGAAAATTAAATCAGATTTAAATCTAATCTAATCTGATTAAATTAGATTCTAAATTAGATTAAAAAGACCTATTTTTATTGGGTTGATCTAATTTTGGTTTGATTTGATTTGAGAAACTAAATTAAAACAAGTCATAAGATAGAATCCTAGTAAGACTAGGATTCCACCTTACGCCACATAAGCCTTCCCCACACCCTCTCTCTCATTCAATGCCAATCTCCTCTTATTTTGTGCAACAAAAGCCCTCTCCCAGGTCTCACCCATGTTCATAAAAGGTTTCCTCTCTTCTTTCTTACATAGAAAGTGGTTTGGATCAAATCAAAGAGGAACAAGTTTGGATTTCAAATTCTATGAGATAGAGTTTTAGAAATCCAAAATACTTTCAATTTTGCACCAAATTTATCCAAATTTTTTTTAGAATTTTTGTGGCTTTTAGGGTATATATTATGCACCCTTTTCTGGTGATCCATACATGAAAATAAGGAGGAGGTGCTCAAGAGTTGGGCGCCCCTTATCTTGCCATGTTTGGATAAGCCTTGACTAGGTATTTGACCTAGACAAGGACTCTTTCATATCTCTTTCTATAAAATTAGTTTCTTCATGAAATTTTTGTAGAAGATAGAGATTTGAGAGTACTTTGACCCATCCAAAAATTAGAGAGAAATACCTTTGGATCGTGGAGATATAATAGACACAAGATAGGGTGTCTAGAGAGAGAAATGAGAAGAAGAAGAGGGTCTTCTTCTACTGTTGTTTGTTTTCATATCTTTCCTCCCTCCATCATGAGTTTTCTGAGAGCATCTCAGATCTAAAACTCCTCCTCTTACTTTCTATCTTTGGAAGAGTTCAAATCAAAAATAAGGAGGTACCTGATCAACCATCAAAGAAGGATCAACGCAATACTAGCATACCGTGCTGATTTTCTGAAGCAGGACTTCTGATCAAGATTCTTGGGCTCGTGTGAATGACTCCTAGAGGTCGGACATATGTGGGCTTGCAACATCATCCTCAAGCCCGGATCAGCGAGGTTAGAACGTCTAACTTGCAAGGTAACAGATCCGATCTATTGTTTAATACATACATTAGATATAGTATAGAAACATGTTGATATGATCAACATGTAGTTCATGCTGTATATATATATTTTAATTTCTGATTTAATACTATATAATAATTCTGTAATAGGATCTTAGATCTAGAAATTTTCTGGTTTTAGAAAATAAATTTTGATTTATTTTAGTCTTTCGCTGTATGATCTTGAAAAATTTCAAGATCTAACCCTGAAACCTTAGATCTGATTCCTTCACTTAGATCTAGGGATTCTTTGATTTTAGAAAATAAATTTTGATTTATTTTAGTCTTTCGCTGTATGATCTTGAAAAAGTTTCAAGATCTAACCCTGAAACCCTAGATCTGGTTCCTTCAATTGGTATCAGAGCCTAGATTCTTTATTACATGATTATTAATACATGCTTAGATTATTTCTTACATTAGATCTAATTTATAATCTGATTATTAAATCTGAAATTAAAATTTTAGATCAATCACGAACTACAAAGTTGTCCTGCTGTAAGATTTATCCCTTACAGTGCAAAGGTTGTCCTAGTTTGTGTAGATCTTTCTTTAATCATAAATTTGTTAGATATGATCTAGATTAAATTTATGATTTATTAGATTTAAAAAGTATTTAAATCTGAAATAAAATCTCTTTGTTAATAATTTTTGTACAAAAAAATTATTTAAAGTTGAAATTATTTCAATTACATGAACCTGTTTAGATTAGATCTAAAGTAGTTTTATATTTATTTCACTTGTATCTTGATTATGAATCAAACATGCAATATGGTTGATAGAATCATATTATAAAATTATTTTACAAATATAAAAATTATTTTTTGAAAAGCCGTACCCAACCCTCAGCCCAAAACTTAATTAAGAATTAAGAAGTTGTTTGATTAGGTTCTAGGATTGTGAATTGAAGAACCTAAGACACAAACCATAACACATTGGGTTAATGGGTTAGTGGAAATTAGGTCCATTAATTGGGTTAGACCTATGGTTAGATTAAAGATGGACTTAATTAGATAATTGACTAAATCTAATCAATTGTTGTCTTAGATTAGGTCAAGGATTCTCTAGATCAATTATAATAGTTGTAGTTGGTCAAGTCCATGTCTTTAACGAGAACCAAATGGACTTGATTCTTGGCTAAGCAGTCTAGCACGAACTGTTAGGTTGATCTAATCGAAACTAATTAAACCAGTTGGTGTCTAAGGTAAACCAGACCAGTGATTTTTAATTGGGAGCCTGCTTACCTGGTCATTTTTTATGGTGTCTAAGGCAAGCTTTGGCAGACCCTCCCACTGATCGAACTTACCTGGCCTCTTGGTGAAATTATGTTTTGATCGGATCGCTTGACTATTCGAGCTGATCCATGTCAGCTAGGTAAATCAGTGTGACTGATTTAGGTGCTCCTAGACCAGCCCCTTTAATGGTCTCCCTTAAGCTGACGTGGTGAAGCCAGTGGGAGGATCATGATAAGCTGGTTCATCTGACCTCATTCTCTAAATTATTTAAATCCTCTAAAATTATTAGGTCCTTAAAATGATAAAGTTATGGAGATAACTGAGTCATAGCCTCCCATTAAGGTGTTTGATAATGAGTCCATTAACTCAATAATCATTGCAGACCCAAAGGTCTGGTGCTTGTTGACTAATGGAATTATCACTCATCATATGATGACTTGGAAGTGTCTCTCTAATGGTGGTTAGGTAGCCAACCAAAGTTGGGCTTAATCATTCGTTGGTTAGATATACCAAGTATGATCATGTTAATGGTTGGGCCTAACCAGATCCTTACAGTGGAGGCCAAAGCCTACTGATTAGGTTTCTGGGGCAAAATTAAAATTACTAGAAGTTGTTTAGAGAAATAATTGGTTATGAACCTATCCTTAGATGTACATGGGTTGGCCAACCAAAGTTAGGCTTGTGTGCAGTCTAAGTGAATTCTAGAACCCTCTAAGGAATTAGGGTAATTCCTCGAATTGGAGGTAGAGGCTACCTATTCGAATAAAATAGTGGGAGAAATCTTTTGATTAAAGTCTAAATCTTTAGGTTTAATGAATCAATTACTAATTAGATTATGGTTATCTTTTGTGCAAATATGGCCACTTCCCTATCTCTCCGATCATTGTTGGACAATGATAAGTTGGTGGGATCCAACTTCGGTAGCTGGTACCGAAAGTTGAAGATAGTCCTGGAGCATGAACGGATCCTATATGTGATAATGGATCCTGCACCTGAGGAGCCAGCTGTCAATGCACGTGGAACAGTCAGAGACACTTACCAGAAGTGGCTCAGTGACCGGACCACGGTGCGCTGTATCATGCTGGCTGCCATGAGCGACGAGTTCAGTCGCAGATTCAAGACGACTCAGCCAAAGGACATACTTCAAGTATTGGAGGATGCCTTTGGCACACCCGATGATGTGGAGAGGCACAAGCCTAGTTGTGCCATCTTCAACGCCAAAATGCGGGATGGTGCCTCTGTCACTGATCATGTATTGTACATGATTGAGCTGATGGAATGATTCAGCAAGCTCGGCTTTCCCTTGCATGAGCAGCTTAGGAAAGATGCAATACTGAACTCACTGCCCAAGTCTTATCTTCCATTCCTCACTCATTATAGAATGACAAAGCCTGAAGTAAATTACCACGGAATGCTGGGGTTGCTTCAGAACTTTGAGAAGGATCACCAACTTCACAAGGAGTCGGTGAACTTAGTGGGAGGTTCATCTTCTGATTCTCGACCTTTTAAGAAAGGGAAGAAGAACAAGAAGAAGAAAGTGAAGAAGGTGCAAGTTCAGGCTGGGACATTAGTGCAGAGCCAGACCAAAAAGATCAAGCCTGATAAGAGTCTATTCTAGTGGCAAGCACCCTAGATTAGATAGTGTGTCAGATATCTACTTATGGCATTGGAGGCTAGGTCATATAAACAAGAACAAAATAAACTGGTTGACCCAAGAGGAAATCTTCGAAGTCAGTGATTGTGAATCACTTCCAACCTGTGAGTCCTATCTTCTTGGTAAAATGACCAAGTCACCTTTTACTGGAAAAGGTGAGAGAGCTACTGAGCTCTTGGGCCTAATACATACTGATGTATGCGGGCCCATGAGCACAAGTGCTAGAGATTGATATTTCTACTTCATAACTTTCACGGATGATCTATCCAGATATGGATATGTTTATCTGATGAAACATAAGTCAGATTTATTTGAAATGTTCAAACGATTTCGAAGTGAAGTAGAAAAACAAACTGGGAAGAGTATTAAAACTCTTCGATCTGATCGAGGAGGAGAATACCTTTCTAGTGAGTTTCTCACATATCTAGAAGAGAATGAGATTCTCTCCCAATGGACTCCTCCAGGAACACCACAGCATAATGGTGTGTCTGAAAGGAGGAATCGAACTCTGTTAGACATGGTCCGATCCATGATGGGTTTTGTTAGCTTGCCGATATCCTTCTGGGGATATGCACTCGAATCGGCCTGTTATCTGTTAAATAAGATTTCAAATAAGTCTGTAATTAAGACTCCATATGAGATATGGACAGGACGTAAGTCAGCACTTTCACACCTTAGGGTCTGGGGGTGCCCGGCCTATGTCAAATGATTAGTCACAGACAAACTTGGACCTAGGTCTGACAAATGCTTATTCATAGGGTACCCCAAAGAGACAAAAGAATATTTTTTCTATCATGCTGATGAACAAAAGGTGTTCGTCAGCCTTAAGATAATTTTTTTAGAAAAAGAGTTTCTTGGTGAAGGTACCGTTACCTCTAAGATTGAACTTGATGAAGTTCAACAGGTAGAAGGACCGACACCAATAGCTGAACCTGAGTCGGATATGATTAGATCAGATTCGGAGCCCAATGTACCTGCACCATTAAGACGATCCGATAGAGTACCGCGTCAGCCGGACAGATACTACGTTTCTTAGTCCGGGATGGTGATCCCATCGAACTTGATGAGAATAATGAGGATCCGATCACCTATATGAATGCAATGTAGAGACCTGATTTCGAGAAATGGCTTGAAGCCATGAAATCCAAAATGGAGTCCATGAAGGTCAACGATGTATGGACATTGGTTGACCCACCTGAAGGGGTTAAACCCATTGAGTATAAATAGGTCTTCAAAAGGAAGAGGGGCGCAGACGGAAAGGTGGAGACCTATAAAGCCCGTCTGGTTGCCAAGGGGTATCGTCAACGTTATGGTATTGACTATGACGAGACGTTTTCTCCTGTGACAATGCTCAAATCCATTCGGATAATGCTTGCAATAGCTGTCCATCTAGATTATGAGATCTGGCAGATGGATGTAAAGACAGCTTTTCTGAATGGAGAGCTAACCGAAGAGGTGTATATGATACAACCTGAGGGATTTACATCCACAGATGAGTCCAAGGTGTGCAAGCTTCAAAGATCCATTTATGGATTGAAGCAAGCTTCTCGGAGTTGGAACATGCATTTTGATAAGGTGATCAAAACGTATGGCTTCATTAAGAATGGAGAAGAGCCCTGCATCTATAAATGGGCAAATGGTCCAGTTGTGGTATTCTTTGTCTTATACGTGGATGATATTCTCTTAATCGAGAATGACATCCCCACACTACAGGGAATAAAAGTTTGGTTGTCATCACAGTTCTCCATGAAGGACTTGGGTGAAGCATCCTACATCCTAGGGATGAAGATCTATAGGGATAGATCTAAAAAGATGCTTGGGTTATCCCAGTCCATGTACATAGACACTATGGTGAAGAGGTTCAGCATGGAGAATTTCAAGAAGGGCTATCTACCGATAGGCCATGAAATTTCTCTCTCTAAGAAGGATTGTCCGACAACTCCTGAAGAGAGAGAGCGTATGAGTAGAGTCCCATATGCTTCAGCCGTGGGATCTATTATGTACACCATGACATGTACAAGACCAGATGTGGCATACTCACTAGGAGTAGTGAGTAGATACCAATCTGATCCTGGAGAAAATCACTGAAAAGTTGTTAAACCATCTTTAAGTATTTGAGAAATACTAAGGACCAATGGTTGGTTTATGGCGAGTCAGATCTAAACTTGTGGGGTTCACAGACTCTAGCTTTCAATCTGAAAATGATGACAGCAGGAGCGTATCGAGTTATATCTTTACTCTGAATGGTGGAGCTATCTGCTGGAAGAGTTCCAAGCAGTATACTGTGACGGACTCTGTTTCTGAAGCAGAGTACATCGCAGCATCGGATGCTGCGAAGGAAGCTGTGTGGCTGACGAAATTCATCAACGAGCTCGGAGTAGCACCCTCCCTCGATGGTCCAGTCCTGCTCTACTGCGACAGCACTAGTGCCATAGCTCAGGCGAAGGAACCCAAAGCACATCAGCAGACGAAGCACATCTTGCGCCGCTTCCACCTGGTCCGGAAGATCGTGGATCGAGGTGACGTCGACCTTCAAAAGATCGACGGAAAGGAGAACCTGGCCGACCCCTTCACTAAAGTCCTGATGATAAAGGAGTTCGTCAACCACAAGTCAAAGATGGATATTAGATACTGTGCCGAGTGGCTTTAGGACAAGTGAGAGTTGTTGGAAAATATGTCCCAAAAAGTCAATCATCAAGCTATTGACGGTTGAGCAACCAAGTATTGTAATTGATTTGTTAATAAATAAAATATATTTGGTATTTTTATCATAAGTTTTCATCTTCAAATGAACTCGTTGTTATGATGAAGTCCTTAGGACTATTTAGATTCGATAAAGAGAGAATTTATCGATTAGTCCTTAAAATAGTTCACGATCAAATGATAGGCTGTTAATAAACACGACAGCTTCTATCGAGCATAGGTCGCTGTAGGCCATATGGGTTGGTTGTCCTCTTAACCAAAGAGTGTAGAGACACTGGTATGGCATACAGGTGAGATGTACCGATACATGATCATTGAACGTGACCAACTCCAGAGTATTCTACTGTCGAGAATATCTCTGATGGGATATAGGTATAAGTGTCCCTTAGACCTGAGATCGCCTCAATGACTTGCAAGCAACTCACTGTGCTTTGATACTGGACTAACTGAATTTCTAATTCAGGGACGGAAGGCTTCTGGGCACAGTCAAGTACTTGCGAAGTCAGAGTGTGATCGAGATGGGATTGACCACTTCAAGAGTTTGAGAAGAATGAGTCGCTATATTTCAATTTAGCAAAATCTTGGCCAAGGTAATCCATCAGATAGATTTGATATTTTGAAATACAATGTGGACAACCTTATCAGAGTTGACAGTTGAACTATGGGGTGTCCTATGATCATTTTGGTCAAGGAGATGATTATATGAAAACTATATCTGCATGGGTTCTAAGGATGTTGTTCTACACATTCGATCTATCCGGTCGTCAGGTACCATTGCTAGATGGTCACTTCGATTGGTACAGAAATTTATTTCTGTGCTACCGGCTTAGGTTCAGACCTATGAGGTCACACATATTAGAGTTTATGATCTGATCGGATGGTTGATCAACGATTAAGAATCGTTCTAGGGTTAAATGATCAATACGATTGACATTTAACCTAGTGCAAGTGTTGCAGGAGGATCGATTAGCAATTCGATTGCTAATTGGCTTAATTTGATTAAGCCAATGGGCTGAGATTAAGTCTAATTAAATATAATTTAATTAAATTTGGTTTGGGCTTGATTGGATCAAGTCTAATTGGTTTATTGGATAAGCCAAGTGCAAGGAAAAACTAGTCCTAATTCAACTAGGACTTGGGTCAATCTAATTTCTAATTTGATTAGAAAATTAAATCAGATTTAAATCTAATTTAATTTGATTAAATTAGGTTTTTAATTGGGTTAAGATCTATTTTAATTGGGTTGATCTAATTTTGGTTTGATTTGGTTTGAGAAACCAAATTAAAACAAGTCATAAGATAGAATCCTAGTAAGACTAGGATTCCACCTTGCGCCACATAAGCCTTCCCCACGCCCTCTCTCTCATTCAATGCCAATCTCCTCTTATTTTGTGCGACAAAAGCCCTCTCCCAGGTCTCTCCCTTATTCACAAAAGGTTTCCTCTCTTCTTTCTTACATGGAAGGTGGTTTAGATCAAATCAAAGAGGAATAAGTTTGGATTTCAAATTCTATGAGATAGAGTTTTAGAAATCCAAAACTCTTTCAATTTTGCACCAAATTTATCCAAATTTTTTTTAAAAATTTTTATGACTTTTAGGGTACATATTGTGCATCCTTTGCTGGTGATCCATGCATAAAAATAAAGAGGAGGTGCTCAAGAGTTGGGCACCCCTTATCTTGTCATGTTTGGATAAGCCTTGACTAGGTATTTGACCTGGACAAGGACTCTATCATATCTCTCTCTATAAAACGAGTTTCTTCATGAAATTTTTGAAGAAGATAGAGATTTGAGAGACCTTTGGGTCATCCAAAAATTAGAGAGAAAGATCTTTAGGTCGTGGAGATATAATAGATACAAGATAGGGTGTCTAGAGAGAGAAACGAGAAGAAGAAGAGGGTCTTCTTCTAGGGTTGTTTGTTTTCATATTTTTCCTCCCTCCATCTTGAGTTTCCTGAGAGCGTCTCAGATCTGAAACTCCTCCTCCTACTTTCCATCTTTGGAAGAGTCCAAATCAAGAAGAAGGAGGCACCTGATCAACCATCAAAGAAGAATCAGCACAGTACTAGCATACTGTGCTTATTTCCTGAAGCAGGACTTCTGATCGAGATTCGTGGGCTCGTGTGGATGACTCCTAGAGGTCGGACGCGTGTGCGGCTTGTAGCATCATCCTCAAGTCTGGATCAGCGAGGTTAGAACGTCTAATTTGCAAGGTAATAGATCTTATCTATTGTTTAATACATACATTAGATGTAGTATAGAAACATGTTGATATGATCAATATGTAGTTCATGTTGTATATATATATATTTTTTAATTTCTGATTTAATGCTATGTAATAATCATGTAATAGGATCTTTAGATGTAGTATAGAAACATGTTGATATGATCAACATGTAGTTCATGCTGTATATATATATATATATATATATATATATTTTAATTTCTAATTTAATGCTATGTAATAATCATGTAATAGGATCTTAGATCTAGGGATTCTCTGGTTTTAGAAAATAAATTTTGATTTATTTTAGTCTTCCGCTGTATGATCTTGAAAAAATTTCAATATCTGATCCTGAAACCCTAGATCTGGTTCCTTCATTAATATTAAGACGTTGAACCTAAAATCTCAAAAATAGAAAAGAAAATAGCCTAAAGGTAAAAGTAATAAGATGCAATAGAAGTACAACCCATAGGCTGAAGTTATTGTATGGAGAGATAGTCACATGAGAACCAATGCCATAAGAAGCTACACAGAAAGCAAATATACTGTAGAAGGAGAAGATGAGTAACATCAGCTGAGCCAAAACATCCACACTATTGCAACTAAAAAAATAAGAATAAAACCAAAAGTGTTGGACATCTGCAACAACGAAAGAATATCTCAAAGCATAACAAATAGCATCTACAATATTATGATCTCAGAAATATCCTATAGAAACATCCATTACCGAGAGCATCTAATATAGCATAAGATAACACAGAATAGATAGCGAATAAGTGGTCCATGTAGTTGCAATATTGTAATATCAAAAATACTATACAGAAACACCCATTACCCCCAACATCCAATATAGGAGGTAGGATAGCATAAGACAGATAGCAAATAATAGGTTAGCACTAGGTAGCTGATGAAACATAAAGAGTGAACAATGGATAGATAGAAGGTAGCAACTACTAAATTATGTGAAGATGAACAATACCGAAAGCATCAACCTCCAACATATGAAGCAAGTCTCTAGGCAAGGATTCATACAGGTATCTATTCTGAGAAATCATAAGCAAGCTTCCAATATACCAAAGCCCTTTCCTTGCACAACAGGAATTTTGATGATTTGGTTCATCATATCAGGTGGAAACAAGGCAGCCAACTTATCCATATTCCAAACCCCTGGAATGATAAGCCAATCGAATTGGAAATCAGAAAAGAAGTCATTCATATTAATATACGTTGGTGAAGTAATTAAAGGAATAGAGTCAATCCAAGGGTCGCGAAGAATGTTGATATGAGAGCCATTGCCAATAGGGCGTATAAAGTGGAATTGTACCAATTGACCAATGCAAATAATGTGACCGTACATGGCACAACAACCTTTGGGCTTATGATGACCCTCCCGAGAATCAAAGAAATGATATTTTATTTTTGGAGAAACCACTTGAGCCCGCAATGAATTAGGATGTAGCACTAGTTGAGCTGCTAGTTTGCATGATGAAGCCTGGCATCTCATAAATAACGATTGCAACCCCAAACAACCATATTATTTGGGCAAACAAATTGTAGACCATGGAACAAAATGAAGCCTATGTTGATTTGAAGGATATCCCCATAAAAAAGAGATCAAAATTTTTTTTCCAACTTAAACAAAATCATTAAAGGAGTAGGTACACAAGCCATAGCATAAAGTGGAATGGATGTCAATATGGATTGAAGCAAGGTTATTCTATCAGCAAGTGATAGAGCCTTCCATTTCTGACTCGCAATCCATGCTTGCATCTTGTCACGCCCCCGACCCGAGATTTGAATCGAGGGTCATGGCAACCGCCGCATACTTATAGAATACTTTTCCCATAAGCATGCAAGGCATCTCATCATGATATCTTCACAAACAGTTAAAATTTTTTTCAATATTTAATAATCAAAACTTAATTCAAATAACAAATCAAAACTTAGTGTTCAAAAGAAAGTAAGTGTCTGACAAAATCAACACTAAAACAAAACTAAAAGTCTGGAATCAATTCTGAGAAAAATCCTAAATCAATGAGTTAACTCCATCTCTAATCGCTCTCCCAACCGAAATCCCACATCATGCTAATTTTCTGGATCTGTAAGAAAAACATAAAACTTATCATGAGCTAAATAGCCCAGTAAGCAGTGTATACCTTTAACTGAATAATCAGGCAAATAATACATGCATAACAAATCAATATGTAATTTCATGAAATCATATTCATACTGTCAATCATATATAAAAGTCAATTCATCATAATTTCTAATTATACTTTTCTTCTTAAATTCATCAAATTCTTAAATTCTTCTTACCAACCATGACTATGACCACATTATCCCTGTGGCAGGGTCATAATACCGCGTATCTGCTTGCGGTGGGCTGCGAATCATCTGGCAGCCAAGTCCTTTGGAACCGCTGGTCTAACTGGCGGTTTTGTCGCTGGTCTATCTGGCGACATGTCGCTGGTCTCACTGGCGACATAAATCCTCAGGACAGTCAATTGCCAACGTATATGCCCCCATTGGCGGGGTCCTCAACACAGTCAGGTTGTCAATTTCATATTGTCTTCCAATTCATATATTATTTTTAAGAATAATCAAATTAATTGATATTCGAGTCAAATCAATTATAACATTCTTTGAGATCATATATCATCATAATAATTGCTTAACAAATAACTTCAATCATAAATAATTTTTCTACAATTAACTTTCATCATAAATAATTTTCAGTAATTATTTTAATAAATAATTTCAATCGCAAGCATGCATAAATTTATTTAATTCATAATATACCAGATAAATTCAGTAAAAGTAAACACTACTTACCTCTTTCATCTTAGATCTTTAGACTTCGTTAGAAGAATCAGCTAATCCTATTTAAAATATCAAATCATTATCAAATTCTATTCCATAAATATAACAAGATTAAAACATAAGGAAAGAGGACTGTTGTCCGGATGTGTCGAACCATCCAGATACCAGGGCAATTCAGGATCTCTGATCTGAGGGTCAGATTCAAGTGACTTGATCAAGAAATCGTGAGGTACAGATCGAATTAAAGTCAAGATCAATCAATAGAGTTCTTTAATAAATTTGAAAGATCTTTGATACGATCAGATGAGGTTGACATACAGCACGGATATCAAAGCAACTTCAGATCTTGTTAGAGTCAATATAAGCTTCTAAAAGATGAAGGCATGACTCGATACAGGATTCATAGACTTTTTTTTAGAGAGAGAAAGTTGGTCATGAGAGAGAAAGTAGAGAGAGAAAGTGGAGAGAGAATCTTCATATCCTTTAAAAGTGGCAATCATGATTGAGATCATCAGAGGTCATATCAAGATGACTTAATATAGATTAACCATGATTGATATTATCAATTTCGAAGAAGGATCGGATCAGGATCTAATCTACTGCATGAATTTCGGAGCAGTCTCAGATCATCATATTTTCATCTTAAATTTATCCTAGGGTCTGTGATGCAATCAGAGAGAGAATGACCCTAGGGAGACGAAATCCATAATGAGAGAGAAAGATCTAGAGAGAGAAAATAAGAAGAAAATCTAGAGAGAGAAAATATAGAGAGAAGGTAGAGAGAGAAAGTCTAATTCTAGAGAGAGAAAGACTTAAGAGAGAGATGAGAAAAACTTTTTCTCACATGTATTTTTTTTTATTATTATATTTTTCTTTTCTTTTTTTTTCTTTTTCTTTTTCTTTTTTTAGAGAGAGACAATAGAGAGAGAGAAATAGGGAGAAAGAGGGAAAAGAGGGAATTTTTCTCTTTTCTTCTTATTATTTTTTTTTTCTATTTTATTATTTTTCTATTTTGCATTTTCTTTTCTTTTCTTTTTTTCTTTTTCCTTTTTCTTTTCTTTTTCTTTTTCTTTTTTTCTTTTCTTTTTCTTTTTCCTTCTCTTCTTTTCTTCCTTCTTTCCTCTTCTTTGGCCGAACAGGAGGGGAACAGAGGGGCGTCGCCCGTGGTCCGGCGGGCTGCAGCGGCACGGTCGATGGTCCGACAGCGACGGCCGACAGCAGGGAGCAACAGAACACCGACGGTGAGGCTCGGCCGGCGGGAGATTTAGAAAAAAAAATGAAAAACAGGGGACCGCCTCCTTTCCACGGATTTCTCCGGTCATTGGCCTATCACCGGCGGCCATGACTTTCGGAAAAGACAGATAGAGGGGTGGGGGTCCAAACCTAAGGGTGAGATGCCGCAAACGACGGTGTCGATGGTCGGAAAAGGGTGAAAGATGACTCGGCCGAACAGGGGAAAAACAGGGCATCATTTTCTTCTCGATTTCCGGCAAAGTCGGCGACCGACAATGATGTTTGGGGCCAGAGGGGAAACGGAAGAAGGAGAGGAAGAAAGGTTGGAGCCTTACCTGAGCTCCGACGGCGTCTTCGGCCTCTGTTTTCCGGCGAGCACAAGAATAGGAGGCCGCGGCTTCAATCGAAAAAATCGGAGAAAAATCTCCGACAATCATCGGTGGCTGCAGGGTCTACCCATAGAGGAGAGGGGAAGGGTTCTTATAGAGCTCGTCCTAGGGTCTTTCAATGGCCCTAGGACTCCGATTCTTGATCGGAGAAGAGGAAGACTCCGATCGGGAGTCTTCCTGCTCTATTTTTTTTTTTCTTTTTTTTTTTTGTTTAATGGGCTTAGTGGGCTTTGTGAGCTGGTTTTGGGCCCAATTGAGCCGGATTATCACATTCTACCCCCCTAAAAAAAAATTCGTCTTCGAAATTTAACATACCTTTATTTTCAAATAAGTGTGGATATCTCGTCTTCATATCATCTTCAAGCTCCCATGTGGCCTCTCTCTCTTCATAATTATTCTAATGAATCTTTACATATGAAATGATACGCCGTCTTAGAACTTGCTCTTTTCGATCAATAATTTAGAGAAAAAATTCTTCATAGGTTAGATCTTCGTGAACTTGCAATGGCTCATACTTTATCATACTAACCTGGTGGTAAGGTTAGTTCATAAGCAACATCTCCTACTTGATTTAAAATTTTAAAAGGTCTATTTTATCGCGGACTCAGCTTGCCATGTCTCCCAGACCTCATGACACTTTTTGTAGGTGATATTTTTTAGAAAAATATGATCATCAAAATAAAATTCTAATTCTCTTCTTTTTCTATCTGCCCAACTCTTCTGTCTATCTTATACTGCTTTGAGTCTCTCCTTGATCAGATAGATTTTCTCTCTAGCATCCATTTATTATCAGTAAAATCCTTCCTTTTTTTTTTTTTACAACTAACGTATTTCATAATATCTTTTGATTTAAAGGATTAATATTTCTAATCAATTCAGACCACCACGCTTTTACTGCGCACTCTGATCTCAACTTACCAAATTATCTAAGTCTATCAAAAATAAAAGATATCTTTGTATATTAAATCAATCAGAGATAGATCCAACTTTCAGATTTCATATACAATTTAGGATAAAATTTAAGGTTTCCTTGTCATTACTATCTCTTAGACATAGCACATCAAAATTAAATCTTCATCCACCTTCTATGTTTGAACTTATTACATAAACTTCACCACTCCTCAAGAATCTAATATGTCTAGAATTAATTTGAGTTAACCTTCGATATACCTTACAATCATTTAGACAACTTCCAAACCAACCTTTCTTTGCAAAGAAATTAACATCAAAATCAGCAAAGTTATCATGTCCTTTATCCATATAGGTTTAGCATTTCAATGTCATCAAATATACCTAACATAATATATCAATACCTCCCACTTCATTCTAGGGTCAACACTTCTCGTACTCAGATCAACCTTGCTAATTGAAATCTAAGATATAACTCCTCAATTCTATTATAGACATCATATGCCACTTATGCATAAATTTCATCATAATACCTATTGATTCGAAATCAAATTATTGAATCCTTTCTTTTATATCTATCATGTTCCTCATGATCTTAGCCTCAAGTTCACATATCACTAAAGTCACAATCCCGAATAATGAAAACCTTAAGCTCAAATACCACTTAAGTCATATTCTTTAGTGATCATAATCTAAACTTTATATCATTCTATCACGTCCTTAATGATCATAATCTTAAGCTCTGATGTTATCCATTATACTCCACTCGGTCACATCCTATTGATCATACATAAAGTTTTGATATCACTTTATAATCTCAATGATCTTAAACCTAAGCTCTAATATTAATCTATCATATCCTAATCATTTTTTATTATTTATATCATAATCTCCAAAGATTATAACCTAAGCTCTGATACCATATTAATTGTCACGCCCCCGACCCGAGATTTGAATCGAGGGTCATGGCAACCGCCGCATACTTATAGAATACTTTTTCCATAAGCATGCAAGGCATCTCATCATGATATCTTCACAAACAGTTAAAATTTTTTTCAATATTTAATAATCAAAACTTAATTCAAATAACAAATCAAAACTTAGTGTTCAAAAGAAAGTAAGTGTCTGACAAAGTCAACACTAAAACAAAACTAAAAGTCTTGAATCAATTCTGAGAAAAATTCTAAATCAATGAGTTAACTCCATCTCTAATCGCTCTCCCAACCGAAATCCCACATCATGCTAATTTTCTGGATCTGTAAGAAAAACATAAAACTTATCATGAGCTAAATAGCTCAGTAAGCAGTGTATACCTTTAACTGAATAATCAGGCAAATAATACTATGCATAACAAATCAATATGTAATTTCATGAAATCATATTCATACTGTCAATCATATATAAAAGTCAATTCATCATAATTTCTAATTATACTTTTCTTCTTAAATTCATCAAATTCTTAAATTCTTCTTACCAACCATGACTATGACCACATTATCCCTGTGGCAGGGTCATAATACCGCGTATATGCTTGCGGTGGGCTGCGAATCATCTGGCAGCCAAGTCCTTTAGAACCGCTGGTCTAACTGGCGGTTTTGTCGCTGGTCTATCTGACGACATGTCGCTGGTCTCACTGGCGACATAAATCCTCAGGACAGTCAATTGCCAACGTATATGCCCCCATTGGCGGGGTCCTCAACACAGTCAGGTTGTCAATTTCATATTGTCTTCCAATTCATATATTATTTTCAAGAATAATAAAATTAATTGATATTCGAGTCAAATCAATTATAACATTCTTTGAGATCATATATCATCATAATAATTGCTCAACAAATAACTTCAATCATAAATAATTTTTCTACAATTAACTTTCATCATAAATAATTTTCAGCAATTATTTCAATAAATAATTTTAATCGCAAGTATGCATAAATTTATTTAATTCATAATATACCAGATAAATTCAGTAAAAGTAAACACTACTTACCTCTTTCATCTTAGATCTTTAGACTTCGTTAGAAGAATCAGCTAATCCTATTTAAAATATCAAATCATTATCAAATTCTATTCCATAAATATAACAAGATTAAATCATAAGGAAAGAGGACTGTTGTCCGAATGTGTCGAACCATCCAGATACCAGGGCAATTCAGGATCTCTGATCTGAGGGTCAGATTCAAGTGACTTGATTAAGAAATCGTGAGGCACAGATCGAATTAAAGTCAAGATCAATCAATAGGGTTCTTTAATAAATTTGAAAGATCTTTGATACGATCAGATGAGGTTGACATACAGCACGGATATCAAAGCAACTTCAGATCTTGTTAGAGTCAATATAAGCTTCTAAAAGATGAAGGCATGACTCGATACAGGATTCATAGACTTTTTTTTAGAGAGAGAAAGTTGGTCATGAGAGAGAAAGTAGAGAGAGAAAGTGGAGAGAGAATCTTCATATCCTTTAAAAGTGGCAATCATGATTGAGATCATCAGAGGTCATATCAAGGTGACTTAATATAGATTAACCATGATTGATATTATCAATTTCGAAGAAGGATCGGATCAGGATCTAATCTACTGCACGAATTTCGGAGCAGTCTCAGATCATCATATTTTCATCTTAAATTTATCCTAGGGTCTGTGATGCAATCAGAGAGAGAATGACCCTAGGGAGACGAAATCCATAATGAGAGAGAAAGATCTAGAGAGAGAAAATAAGAAGAAAATCTAGAGAGAGAAAATATAGAGAGAAGGTAGAGAGAGAAAGTCTAATTCTAGAGAGAGAAAGACTTAAGAGAGAGATGAGAAAAACTTTTTCTCACATGTATTTTTTTTTATTATTATAATTTTCTTTTCTTTTTTTTTCTTTTTCTTTTTCTTTTTTTAGAGAGAGACAATAGAGAGAGAGAAATAGGGAGAAAGAGGGAAAAGAGGGAATTTTTCTCTTTTCTTCTTATTATTTTTTTTTTTCTATTTTATTATTTTTCTATTTTGTATTTTCTTTTCTTTTTTTTTTCTTTTTCCTTTTTCTTTTCTTTTTCTTTTTCTTTTTTTCTTTTCTTTTTCTTTTTCCTTCTCTTCTTTTCTTCCTTCTTTCCTCTTCTTTGGCCGAACGGGAGGGGAACAGAGGGGCGTCGCCCGTGGTCCGGCGGGCTGCAGCGGCACGGTCGATGGTCCGACAGCGACGGCCGACAGCAGGGAGCAACAGAACACCGACGGTGAGGCTCGGCCGGCGGGAGATTTAGAAAAAAAAACGAAAAACAGGGGACCGCCTCCTTTCCACGGATTTCTCCGGTCATTGGCCTATCACCGGCGGCCATGACTTTCAGAAAAGACAGATAGAGGGGTGGGGGTCCAAACCTAAGGGTGAGATGCCGCAAACGACGGTGTCGATGGTTGGAAAAGGGTGAAAGATGACTCGGCCGAACAGGGGAAAAACAGGGCATCATTTTCTTCTCGATTTCTGGCAAAGTCGGCGACCGACAATGATGTTTGGGGCCAGAGGGGAAACGGAAGAAGGAGAGGAAGAAAGGTTGGAGCCTTACCTGAGCTCCGACGGCGTCTTCGGCCTCTGTTTTCCAGCGAGCACAAGAATAGGAGGCCGCGGCTTCAATCGGAAAAATCGGAGAAAAATCTCCGGCAATCATCGGTGGCTGCAGGGTCTACCCATAGAGGAGAGGGGAAGGGTTCTTATAGAGCTCGTCCTAGGGTCTTTCAATGGCCCTAGGACTCTGATTCTTGATCGGAGAAGAGGAAGACTCCGATCGGGAGTCTTCCTGCTCTATTTTTTTTTTTGTTTAATGGGCTTAGTGGGCTTTGTGAGCTGGTTTTGGGCCCAATTGGGCCGGATTATCACACATCTTATCCACTAAGTAGCGAAAATTGACAAGATTGGCTGCTTATCCAACAAAGGTGTTCCTAAATAATGCTGTTGCTCAAGTATGGCTATCCAAGAGGGGCGGAGTGAATTGGATATTTTAAAAATTTTAATCAAATTAAAAACTCTAAACAAATATGTGCTTCTAACTTAAGTGATTGTGTGGTGAGAATAATATATAGCAGTAGAATAAAAATGTAGCTAAGCAAGTATTGAAAGTATGTAAATCAAACATAATAGAGCATAACACAAATATACAAATTTATAGTGGTTCGGAGCAACCCGCTCCTATGTCCACTCCCCAAACTTTCTTTGAAAATTTTACTGTAATCCCTTGACTACAGTGTATTTATTTCTGCAGGCTCACAAATAAATTCAGTTGATTTTTTCGGGCTCACCAACTACAACCCTACATCAATAGTTTTTCGGACTTACTATCAATCCAATTGATTTTTCAGGCTCACCAACTAAAATCTTAGAATGATTATTTTTTTAGACTAACAATCAACCTACTATAATGTCCAACTCAAGGTTTAGACCAACCTAAGTTTATCACCCTAAGAAACTTGAAAGAAAACAAAATACAATTTAGCACACAAAGAAAATAAAAAATAAAACTCTATTAAGAATGATGAAGAGGTCGAAAGATTGCTCTTTGATGCTTGGCTTTCTCTTCTCTTGATGCTTGAGAGGATGCTTGAAATGTTAGAGAAGATTACTCTTGAACAGCTCTCTAAACAGTGTACTATTTTCTCTTATTTTTTTTTCTTTTGGATATTCAATATAGCTCTCACAAATTTGAGGATATTTCTTTGCAGATTCACTTTCCTCCTCTTTCAATTGATTCTCCACCTTTAAATATACTTGAGAATGGCTAGAAAAGAGGTTCTAGCCGTTGGAAGGAAGAAAATAGCTATTAGAGGATGTTTGGAGTAAAAAGCTAAAATTTTCAAAAACTAACCGTTACAGTTTACCTAGTCGACTAACTTTTCTCTTAGTCAACTAAGTCCCTTACTGAGTTGACTCAAAATTTTTTTAGTCGACTAAGTGAAAGAAATATGCCCTACAAGCCAATCGACTTATGTATATAAGAGATTTTTCTTGTAATTTTTCAAACTTATATAAATGATATTTTATATTAATAAAAAGTATTTTTTTTATCATGTGCTGCATCTTATATTTTTTTAATTGAGATCATGATGAATCCCATAGATTAGGATAATAATTTTAGAGTTATGATGAGATCATACCTATGAGACCTAAAATCCTAAAATTCTGATCTAGAACATTTCTAGTTAGAGAGATATTGAGTCGGAGATCGATGTTCCGGAAGAACTAGCATATCCTATGTATGCTCGGTAGAGAGGATAGTTGATCTCATAAGCTACTTATGTGAGACACTAATACAAAGGTGTGGATTCTCATTAGAGAATAAGTTCACTGAAATGATCCACAGGAGAAACATCTTATGAAATTTTAATGTCAAAAGATGCTTCTCTAGTGGGGGTTATGCATGTGGTCCTTAGATCCGAGACCATTATGGTACCTTGTGCATATGAAATCATAATTTTGGTTCATACTTATTCATGACTTAGTTATGTATGGAGTATTCTAGATATGGTGGATTATGTATGGAGGTTATGAGTAAGTCAATATGAAATCGATCACCCTAATTAAAAGAAAATCGCATCCTACTTGTTCTGATCGAGAGATGATTCAAGAAGATTTTGATCAAAATAGAATAAAAATTAGAAAGAATTTTAAATATTTCATGGAATCATCATATTATGATCGAGAAAAATATGAATATGAAATTAGATTTGACTTGATTCCATATCCAAAATTATATTCGAGATGTTGGATGATCGAAGGATTGAATTGTACGGTAACTTGCCACTCAAGGATATTTTTGATATTTTCATCAGAAAATTTTACTTCTTTCAGATAGGCATGACACATTACTAGACGTCAATTATGTCTTGTAGGTTTTTATAAATTAAAGAGTTGAATTCATGGGTTAATTAGAAAGGGTTCTAATTTGACAACTTGGATATGCATCGGTTTGACCTAATTCGATTAGATGGACTCTAATCAATTCGGGTCAACATAAATTCAGACCTACTACTAGCTACATGTAAAACCCAAAGGGTCACATACATCAAAAAATCAGTCAAGAATTTTATTTGATTTAATCATGGGATATTGGATCCGGATTGGGTGCCTAATTGACAAGCTAGCACTTGTTGGCTAACCCAAGCTCCTAACCTAATCTATTTGGGTTTGAAACCTTGCTAATAAGTCAACCAAAATTAAGTGAGACTTAATTTGGTTAGTACCTATTTTAATCAACCTTAATTAAAAATTTTTCATTATTTTAACATCATTTATCAAGAGTCCCAAGTTGGTAGGACTCTTGGTGTAAAATGCCACATTATTTGGTGCAAGAATTATGTGCGTACAAGAAGTCCTTCTAAAAAGGGATTTTACTCTGAATTTCTATGACATTTTAATCCTTATTTGATGAGGTTTAATGCCTAATTTTATAAGATTTTAATGAGATTAAAATCTATGGCTTATGGGGCATGGAAATCAGGTCATGCGTTTGGGTTTTAGCGCATGAAGACTTGTAATGTGTGAGAGGATTAGAGTCCTTCTCATGGAAGGATCTAATCCTAATTTTTGACACCAACTAACCTCTTTCCTTTATCTTATTGCACACCATTTTTGAAGAATTTTAATGGGATTAAAATACCTAAATGGCATGGAGATAAAGTGGCTAAGGTTTGGCGCATGGTTCTTGGCGCAGATATTTTATCTTGGCATGCAGAAGGGCTAAGAGTCCTTCTGCACGTTAATCACCTTTTTGAGATAAGGATTAGAGGGCCAAAATTTAATCCCTACCTTTGGTTGAGTGATTTGACTAAGTCAAAACATGTTTGGAGGGCCAAGATGGGATCTTGGTGGTGCCAATTCTAGAAGGCTAAAAATTTCTTCGTAACTTTTCACGTATCAATTCTCTCCTGGAGTTTTAAATTAAATCCAAGACCTTAATCAGATTATGGCATAGGATTTGGATGGCTAGGATCAAGTTTGACTTGGTCAAACAATCACAAGAAAGTCGGTTATTGAAAAGAAGTCATATGATGCTTAAACATCTATGAATTCATAACGCATAATATAGTCCTTCTAATTAAAGGACGTATTTGATACGTTAATAAGCAGATTCAAGGCTTTTACAAATAGACATATTAGCATCTATTCATACATTATAAATATCCCCCTTTTGATTTGGATAAAAATCAATCAGAAGTCCGATAAAGTTTCTTCCTTTCCTTGTTAAGACAAGGTCTTGTATTTTTAAGACAAGGGGTCTTAGACTTCAAGACAAGGAGTCTTCCATAAGGACAAGGGTTTAGGAAGATCCTTTTGAAAGGCTAAGAGAGGGTTTAGGCCATTTAAAAGAGAATTGGTGAAGGAGTGCTGGGAATTGATCCTAGCAAGGCAAGATAGTTTTCGGAGGAGAATTTGATAAGGCAAGATTCTGTCGGGGCATTTTCTTGATCCTGATTTCGTGTGGATCACCTGTTGGACGGTGAATGTTAGGGCACCTCGTTGAAAAAAAAGGATACCGGCTTCTTTCATTCTTCACGACCTAAGGTTTCATTTCTAAACCTCACTTATAGGTATATATGTTTGATGAATATACCAAGGGAGATCCTAGGATTTTGGATTTTAGGTTTATCGAATTTCATAAAAATTTTGAAATCCAGTCTTCCATTGCATGACCCGAAACCCAACAGTGGTATCAGAGCCTTCTTTGGTCGATTCAATTAGATATGATATTTATTGATGATCAGATTTTGTTATTCATCATTTGTAAGGTTGCCCTGGCATAGTGGTGGATGTTCGCTATGTGATAGATGGTTGTCCTAAAATGATGTAATAACAAATATTATGTTTTATACATAATATTTTATGATTCATTGATCATATGCTATATTCATGAGATGGTTATGTAGAATATATATGATATGTTAAAATTGAACTCTTAGTAGCCTAGTACTTAAATAGTTATAATCTGATTATTTGAAGCATGTAGTTTATCATCTTTGTTATATCTATATGCTTCTTTATTAAAATGTGCATGAGACCAATCCAAGCCCTCATAAAAAAAATATATATTAATCAGTAGTAATAACAATAATTAAGCTTGTCGATTCTTGAAACGATTAATCTTTGGTGTCTAAGAGTATTTCAAGTACGTGGTTATTTAATTGTTCGTTCGCTGGCCTGGCCAACTTTGTTGGTATCTAAAAAGTAATAGGAGATTCCACCAAATTTGTTTTTACACTGTTCTGGCCAATTGTATTAATTCAAATCTTAATTTGGATTGCTTAATGTTAAAAAAAAATACTACTAAGGGACCTTCCTTCATGCTAGGTCAATATTATATCAAGAACCATAGCAAATTTATTGTGTAACCACAAAGCTTGCTGTGGGACTGATATAATGTAGCCCTGATGCATACAAGATGCTTACGGTAATTTTGGATATACTATTTTTTGTGTTACCACAAGAGCAGTTGTTGCTCTTTGAATTGATTTTGATGATTATAAAGCATTTGAGGGGGTTACTAATGATTTTGGCTTGAAAAAAATTTATTATTTTTCAGAGACAAAATCGTAGTTTCACCAAGTCCTAACTCGAAAGCCTTAAGAGCAAGTACAGAGATTTGTGATCTTTTGAGATAATTTTAATATTTTTGGATGTATATTTTAAAAAAAATAATATTTATAAAATTGAGTCGACTCAATCAAATGGGGCTGAACGGTATGCTATTTTTTGGCTGGCATACCAAATTGAGTCGACCCCATGAGTCGATCCCTATGCATGAGTCGATCCTATGAGTCGACCTCTGTTGCTGTGCACGCCAAAATTACAGAACAATCATTTTCTGTTCTGTACCACAAAAGTTGACCCCATGAGTGACTCATGTGTATGAGTCGACCCTATGAGTCGACCCCTGCGACGGAAAAATTTTGTAACGACTAATTTTTCAGCTCATTTTGACGTATTTAATGCTCATTTAATGATCTCCAACGGCTCTAAAACTATTCAGATCACTCTTCACCATCATTTGAAGCTATAAAAAGGCACTTAAAGGAGAGAATAAAGTAGGTTTTGAAAAAGTTTTTCAAGCATTAATTTCAGCCCTAAGCAAAGAGCTTCTTGAAGTTAAAGAAGCTTTCATTTCAAGTTCACCAACCCCTCAAAAGCTCATTCAAGTCTTCAACAACCTTGAGAAGAATCAGAAAAGCTTCTTCATTATTGTGTAAAGTGTATTTAAAGCTTTATTTGCTCATTAAAGGAGCTACATTTATATTTCCTGTGATTAATTGTTATACTCTATTTTTGAGTTGATTTTAGTTTTGGAAGGATTTCAAAACTTGGAAAGATTGGTTCGAACCTTGAATCGGATGGTATTGGGTTGGCTTGTAACCAAAAAATAAGTATTCTAGCTTGGATAGCTAGAGTCGGAGGTACCGACGTTGTATTCTTGTTGAATACGGTTTAGTGATTTGAATTCCTAAGTAGGAGTTGGAAGTGGATGTAGGTGTAAAGTTAGCACTGAATCATTATAAATCTTGATTGTTTGTAGTGTACTTACTTGTTCTCTATCTTATTTTCTTTTCCTTCTTGCACTCTTGCATCTAATATCTTCATTTTGCATAAATCACTCACTTCAACTAACTTATCTTTTATTACTTAATCTTTGTGGTTCTAGATTAATTTTAAATTTTTAAAAATCCAATTCACCCCTCCTCTTGGGTTGCATAGCTGGGCAACAAGTGATATCAGAGTCTGATGCTCTAGTCCTACTTTGATTTAACCATCAAAGAGCTAAAGATCTATGGCAACTCAAGTTGGTGCTTCACTAGCCGAAGGGCAGTCCACAAACCGACCTCACTTTTAATGGGTCAAATTATACCTATTGAAAAGCTCGGATGAAAATCTTTATTCAAGCACTTGATTATAATATATGGAGTATCATAGTAAATAGATCACACACACCTACTAAAATAATTGATGGTATGGAATCAACCAAATCCGAAAAAAAATGGGATGAGGTTGACAAGAAAATGGCTCAACTTAATACAAAATCATGAATATTTTATATTGTGCTCTAGATGCTAATGAATTCAATCGTATTTCAACATGCATATCAGCTAAGAAAATATGGGATAGATTAGAAGTAACTCATGAAGGAACTAATCAAGTAAAGAAATCAAAAATTAACATGCTTGTGCATAAATATGAACTCTTTAAAATGAACATGATAAATCAATAACTGAAATATTTACTCATTTTACTGATATTATTAATAATCTAAAAAATCTTGATAATCTTATTCTAACAGTGATCTCGTGAGAAAGATTCTTAGGTCTTTACCAAGGACTTGGGAGGTCAAAGTGACCACAATCCAAGAAGTCAAAGATCTGAATATCTTACCCTTGGAGGAGCTTCTAAGATCACTGATGATACACGAGCTAAGCATTAAACAACATCAAGAAGAAGATGTCAAAAAGAAGAGGATAATGCCCTCAAATCCACTGCTCAACTTGATGAGAAATCCGATGATACGAAAAATAAAGAGCTGGATGAAGAAATAGCTCTCATTACTAGAAAGTTTAAAAAATTTTTGAAAAAAAGAAGATAAAGAATGAAGAAGAGGCCACCTACAAAAGGAGAACATAGCAAAGAGAAGGATAAGGAGCAATCCCTCATTTGTTATGAATGTAAGAAGTGGGACACTTTAATCTGAATATCCACAACTTAAGAAGGGTCCCAAGAAGTACAAGAAAAAGGCTATGATGGCTACATGGAGTGGAAGTGATGAGTCAAGCTCTGAAGAAGAAGATTCAAATGAACAAACCAACTTGTGCCTTATGGCACATGAAAATAAATAAATACTGAAACTCCTAATGCTTCACCTTTGAAGAACTTCATGAAGCATTTTATGATCTAATTGATGAACTAAAGAAGCTAGGGGTAAAGAACAAAGAATTAAAATCAAAGAATCAATCTTTACAAAAAAAAATGAGATTATTTTAAATAAAAAATCAATCTTGTCTCAAAAAAATCTGAACTTAAAAAATGAGATTGCCAAGATAAAACCAATGGTTGAAAAGTTCATTTAAGTTCAAATAAACTTCAAATGATACTTGACAATCAAAAAGCCATTTATGATAAAGCCGGTCTTCGATATAAACCTTTAAAGAAATAAAAATTTTGAAAAATATCTTTGTAAACTCATCATGCAATAAGTTTTCAAATATTACTTGCTTTAAATATGGTAAAGTAGGACACAAATTCTATACATATTTTTCTATAAATCTAAAAATTCTAATGTAAAGAAAATATGGATTCCAAAAGGAAACACTGTAACTAACCAAAAAGGACCCAAGAAAGCTTGGGTACCTAAAGTAAAAACTTGATTTTTGTATGCAGGTGTGTCTTGCATCCCAAGGAAAAATCGAAAATGATATCTTGATAGTGGGTGCTCAAGACACATGACCGATGATGAATTTCAATTCATCACACTTGATGCAAAAGATGGAGGGATGGTCACCTTTGGAGACAATAGCAAAGAAAAAATCATCGGTATAGGTAATATTGGTATCACTCCCTCCAAATACATTGAAAATATTTTGTTAGTAGATGGTTTGAAATATAATCTATTAAGCATCAGTCAATTTTGTGATTAAAGATACAAAATTATTTTTGAATCTTCATTTTGCATAGTAACTAGTCCTATTGAAGAAGGCATTAAATTTGTTGGACATAGACATGGTAATGTTTATATGGTAGATTTGAATGATCTTTCCAAAATAAACATGCAATACCTAGTAGCCTTGAATGCCAAGATTAATGAGACTAGTTGGCTTTGGCATCGTAGGCTTGCACATATTAGCATGCATTCACTTTCAAAACTTATTAAAAAAGAATTGATTACCGGCTTACCCAAATTGAATTTTGAAAAGATAGAATTTATGATGCATGCCAACTGAGTAAATAAACAAGAGTCTCATTCAAATCTAAAAATATTTTTCAACTTCTAGCCATTAGAATTATTGCACATGGATTTATTTGGACCCACTAGAACTACTAGTCTAGGTGAAAAATGATATGCTTTGTGATTATTAATGATTTCTCTCATTTTACATGGATCTTCTTTTTGGCACATAAGGATGAAACTTTTCATGTGTTCTCAAAATTTTATCGAAAAGTCACTAATGAAAAAAAATTTTAATTCAAAATATTCAAAGTGATCATGGAACCGAATTTGAAAATCAAAATTTGAAAAGTTTTTGATGAAAAAGATATTGACCATAACTTTTCAGCACCTAGGACACCCCAACAAAATGGGATAGTAGAAAGAAAAAATAGAACCCTCAAAGAAATGACCCGTACCATGCTATGTGAAAGCAACCTCCCAAGATATTTTTGGACGGAAGTAATTAACACGATATGTTACATATTAAATCATGCTTTAATTAGATCAATTTTAAAGAAAACTCCTATGAGCTTTGGAAAGGAAGAAAACCAAACATTGCATATTTTCATATTTTTGGTTGTCGATGTTTTGTTTTGAACAATGGTAAAGAAAGACTAAGAAAATTTGATGCAAAATCGATGAAGCTATTTTTCTTGGGTACTCCTCTTCTAGCAAAACTTTTAGAGTTTTCAACAAAAAAATTTTAGTAGTAGAGGAGTCAATACATGTTATTTTTGATGAGACTAATGATCTTTCCTCAAGGAAGAATGAAGGTATTGATGATGCAGATCCTCTTATAGAATGGATGAAGGAGCTCACCCTAAAAGACTCAACAATTCAAAATGAGAAGAACATGAAAACAAACAGGAGATGAAGGTGAAAACAACAAGAACAACCTCAAGGTACAAATGATCTACCTAAAGAATGGAGGTATGATCACAATCACCCAAAGAATTGATCATTGGTGATCCTACATATGGAGTAAGAACTCATTTTCTCTTAGAGATGCATACAATCATTTTGTATTTGTTTCTCATTTTGAACCTAAAATCATAGATGAAGCTGAAAAAGATTATAATTGGATAAATACAATGCAAGAAGAACTTAATCAATTCGAAAGAAATAATGTATGGACTTTAGTATCAAGACCTAAAAATTATCCAGTAATTGGCACAAAAGGGTATATAGAAATAAACTGGATGAACATGAAAATGTAATTAGGAATAAAGCAAGATTGGTTGCAAAGGGTTATAATCAAGAAGAGAAAATTAATTTTGATGAGACCTTTGCACCTGTTGCTAGATTAGAAGCAATTAGACTTTTACTTGCATATGCTTGCTTTATGAATTTTAAGTTATTCCAAATGGATGTCAAAAGTGTTTTCTAAATGGATATATTGCTGAAAAAGTTTATGTAGAACAACCTCTCGATTTTGAAAATTATGCTTTTTCTAATCATATTTTTAAATTAAATAAAGTATTATATAGTTTGAAACAAGCACCTAGGGCTTGGTATGAAAGGTTAAGTAAATTTCTGCTTAATAATGATTTTTCAAGAAGAAATGTAGACACAACCCTTTTCATTAAAAAAAATCAAGATGATATCTTAGTTATACAAATATACGTTGATGATATTATTTTTGGATCTACTAATGAAACTCTTTGTCAAGATTTTGCTAAGCTCATGCAGGGGAGTTCGAAATGAGCATGATGGGAGAACTTACATTCTTCTTTGACTCCAAATCAAACAAACAAAGGAAGGAATCTCCATCACTCAAAGCAAATATACAAGAGAACTACTCAAAAGATTTGGAATGGAGGGTTCCAAAGCAATTGATACACCTATGAGCCATCATGTAAGCTTGACAAGGATGAAGGAGGTAAAAATGTAGACTTAAAATTTTATAGAGGCATGATTGGTTCTCTATTGTATTTAACTGCTAGTAGATCAGATATTATGTTTAGTGTATGTCTTTGTGTTCGCTTTCAATCAAATCCAAAAGAATCACACTTGAATGCAGTTAAAAGAATCCTTAGATATTTAAATGGTACACAAACTCTAGAACTATGGTATTCTAAGGACTCATCAATTGACTTAATAGGATATTCAGATGTCGATTTTGCTGGATGTAGATTAGATAGAAAAAGTACTAGTAAAACTTGCCAATTCTTTGGAGTTAACTTTATCTCTTGGTTTAGCAAGAAGTAAAATTCGGTGGCACTGTCTACGGCCGAGGCCGAATATATTGCAGTCGAAAGTTGTTGTGCTCAAATCTTGTGGATTAAGTAACAACTTGAGGACTTTGGCATCAAACTCAATAAAACTCCATAAGATGTGATAACACTAGTGCTATCAATCTAACTAAAAATTCAATTCAGCACTCTAGATCAAAATATATTGAAATTAGACATCATTTCATAAGAAACATGTTCAAAACAATAATTTAATTTTGACTATGTATGTATTGAGAAACAATTGGCTGACATTTTTACCAAGCCTTAAGTGAAGATAGATTTTGTGAAATTAGAAGAGAACTAGGAATCCTTGATCCATCAGCTTAAGTATCTCTCTAATTTTAAGTTCTTAATGCCAAAAAATTCATTGAACCAAATTTGTTGAGCTCAATTCTCATCTCTTCTTTTCTCTTAAAAGCTCAAAACTGTACTTCACATGATCAATCTCTAGGTAGAACTTTTTTCTCAAAGTTTCAGATTTTTTTCAAATTTTTCATCATTCTTATAAATTTTTCTGTGCCATCAGTCGACCCCCAGGTCGATCCTAGGGTAAACTTGTAATTCTGTCAAAACCCTTCGGCGCTCTCTTTTTATTGAAAATTTTTTTGAGTCGACTCAGCCCTTCTTCTTCTTCCTCCCACCGAACCAAAAGCTCTCCCTCTCTTCTCCTCAAACCGAAGATTTCTCTCAAATCTCTC
>NC_026000.2:108756959-108811452 GCF_000442705.2 Elaeis guineensis | reverse complement strand
GTGAGTTGCTTGCAAGTCACCGTGGCGTCTCAGGTCGGAGGGACATTTATACCCATATTCCATAGGAGCAAATCTTGATAGCAGAAATAGCTCGGAGTCGTCACGTTCAGTGCAGATGTACCTTACATCTCACCTGTATGCCATACAGTGTCTCCACACTCATTGGTTAAGAGGACAAACCAACCTATATGGCACACAACGACCTATGCTTGATAAATGTTCGTCTTTGGTAACAACGTATCATTTGGTCACGAATAGATTTAAGGACTAAACGACAAATCTTCCTTTGTCGTGTCTAAATAGTCTTAAGGACTTCACCACAACATAGGAGTTCATTAGAAGATGAAATATTTATGATTGAAAAATACCAAAATAATTTTTATTAATTCATAATTCAATGTACATATACAAAAATGAGCACAACCATCAACAAGCTGATGATTGGCTTTGGGATACTATTCCCAACAATCTCCCACTTGGCCTAAAAGCCAATTGGTGCAGTATCTAATACCCATCTTTGACTTGTAGTTGTCAAACTCCTTCACCGCAATAGCTTTAGTGAATGGGGTCGGCCAGGTTCTCCTTTTCGTCGATCTTCTGAAGATCGACGTCATCTTCATCCATAATTTCTCGCTTAAGATGGTAGCGACGCAGAATATGCTTCGTCTGCTGGTGTGCCTTTGGTTCTTTCGCCTGACAATGGCTCCAGAGCTGTCACAGTAGAGCAGAACTGGACCAATAAGGGAGGGTGCTACTCCAAGCTCGATGATGAATTTTCTCAGCCACACCGCTTCTTTGGCAGCATCTGATGCAGCGACATACTCCACCTCGTAAACTGAATCAGCCACTGTGTGCTGCTTGGAACTTTTTTAGCAGATAGCCCCACCATTAAGGTAAAAATAAATCCCGACACACTTTTGCTGTCATCGTGATCAGACTGGAAACTAGAGTCTGCAAACCCTATAAGTCTCAAGTCTGATTCACCATAAACAAGCCACTGGTCCTTAGTATTTCTTAAATACTTCAGAATGGTTTTAACAACCTTCCAGTGATTCTCCCCTGGATCAGATTGGTATCTACTCACTACCCCTAGTGAGTATGCCACATCTGGTCGTGTACATATCATGGCGTACATGATAGATCCCACTGCTGAAGCATATGGAATCCTATCCATACGCTCTCTCTCTTGAGGTGTTGTCGGACAATTCCTCTTCGAGAGAGAAATTCCATGGCCTATCAGAAGATAGCCTTTCTTAGAATTCTCCATGCTGAACCTCTTCAGCATAGTATCAATGTACGTGGACTGAGATAAACCAAGCAACTTTTTAGATCTATCCCTATAGATCCTCATCCCTAGGATGTAGGAAAGCTTCTCCCAGATCCTTCATGGAGAACTGTGACGACAGCCCAAATCTTTATTCCCTGTAATGCAGAGATATCATTCTCGATTAAGAGAATGTCATCCACATACAATACAAGAAATACTACTACTGGACCATTAGCCCACTTATAAATGCAGGGCTCTTCTCCATTCTTAACGAAGCCATACGTCTTGATCGTCTTATCAAAATGTATGTTCCAACTCCATGATGCCCTGCTTAAGTCCATAAATGGACTTCTGTAGCCTGCACACCTTAGACTCATATGTAGACGTGAATCCTTCAGGTTGTATCATATACACCTCTTCGTCCAGCTCTCCATTTAGAAAAGCTGTCTTCACATCCATTTGCCAGATTTCATAGTCCAGATGGGCAGCTATCGCAAGCATAATCCGAATGAATTTGAGCATTGCCACAGGGAGAAAATATCTCATCATAGTCTATACCATAACGTTGACGATATCCCTTGGCAACTAGACGGGCTTTATAGGTTTCCACATTTCCATCTGCGCCCCTCTTCCTCCTGAAGACCCACTTACACCCTATGGGTTTTACTCCTTCGGGTGGATCAACCAATATCCACACATCGTTGACCTTCATGGACTCCATTTCGAATTTCATGGCCTCTAGCTATTTCTCAGAGTCGGATCTCTGCATTGCATCCATGTAGGTGATCGGATCCTCATCATTTTTATCAAGTTCGATAGGATCGTCATCCCAGACCAAGAAACCATAGTATCTGTCCGGTTGACGTGGTACTCTACCAAATCGCCTTAAGGGTGCTTGAACAATAGGCTCCGAATCTGATCTAATCAAATTCGGTTCAGGTTCAGCAACTTGTGTCAGTTTTTTCACCTATCAAACTTCGTCAAGTTCGACCTTAGAGGCAACAGTCCCTTCACCAAGGAACTCCTTTTCCAAAAAGATTGCCTTAAGGCTGACAAACACTTTTTGCTCATCAGCTAGGTAGAAGTAATACCCTTTGGTCTCTTTTGGATACCCTATAAAATTACACTTGTCAGACCTAGGTCCAAGCTTGTCTGTAATTAAACATTTAACATAAGCCGGACACCCCCAAACCCTAAGGTGCGAGAGTACTGGCTTACATCCTATCCATATCTCATATGATGTTTTGGTTACAGACTTACTCGGAACCCTATTTAGAAGGTAACAAGCCGATTCGAGCGCATATCCCTAGAGGGAGATCGACAGACCAGCAAACCCCATCATGGATCGAACCATGTCCAACAAGGTCCGATTCCTCCTTTCAGACACACCATTATGCTATGGTGTTCCAGGAGGTGTCCACTGAGAGAGAATCCTATTCTCCCCAAGATATGTCAGAAAATCATTGGAAAGGTATTTACCTCCTCGATCAGATCGAAGAGTTTTAATACACTTTCGGTTTATTTTTCTACCTCATTTTGGAATAGTTTGAACATTTCAAACAACTCCGACTTATGCTTCATTAAATAGACATACCCATACCTCGATAGGTCGTCTGTGAAGGTTATGAAGTAGAAATATCTACCTCTTGCACTTGAGCTCATGGGTCCACATATATCAGAATGTACCAGAGCCAAGAGTTCACTGGCTCGCTCACCTTTTCCAGTAAAAGGTGACTTGATCATTTTACCAAGAAGACAGGACTCACAAGTTCGAAGTGATTCACAATCACCTACTTCAAGAATTTCTTCTTGAGCCAACCTGTTTATCCTGTTCTTATTGATATGACCTAGCCTACAGTGCCAAAGGTAGACTTCTGACACTTTATCTATTCTAGGACATTTACCGGAGGTTTGAACCACATTAACAGGTTGTGATAGAAAGTAAATTCTATTATTAAGTTATCCAATAAATATTGTAACACCATTCAAAATGATATTGCAAATATTTCTTTTTATTAAAAATTGATAACCGTTCATGGCCAAAAGGCCTACAGAAATAATATTTAATAAAAAGCTTGGACAATAGTGACATTCACTCAGAATTATGTTTCGAGAATTGATTACAAGGTTCATAATTCCTAATGCTAGAACTGAAACTTTGCTTCCATCTCCAACGTTCAGGAACCTCTCACCTTCATCAAATCTCCTACTGACCTGCAGACCCTACATCGAATTGCAAATATGATAAGGGCTTTCGGTATCCAATACCCAGGCAGTAGTATCACAAATAAAAAAGTTGCAAGGTGTTATCATATAAGTACCTTGCTTCTTCTTCGGCCTGTTCGGGTCCAAGGAGGCAATGTATAGAGGACAGTTCCTCTTCCAGTGCCCCTGCTTCTTACAAAAGAAGCACTCCACCTGGCTCTTGTCGGGCTTGCGCTTCTTATTCTGACCCTGTGCAGATGTCCCAGCATGCAACTGCACCTTCTTATTATTCTTCTTCTTGTTCTTCTTCTTCCCTTTCTTAAAGGGTCGACGACCAGAAGAAGACCCTCCCACAACATTCACCGACTCCTTATGGAGCTGGTGATCCTTCTCAAAGTTCTGCAGCAACCCCAACAAGCCGTGGTAATTCACTGCAGGCTTTGTCATCCGAAAATGAGTAAGAAAGGGGAGGAAAGACTTGGGCAATGAATTAAGGATCGCATCCTTACCGAGCTGCTCGTGCAAGGGAAAGCCCAGTTTACTTAGGCGCTCAATCATTTCGATCATGTACAGTACATGATCAGTGACTGAGGCTCCATCCCTCATCCGAGCATTGAAAATGGCACAACTAATTTTATGCCTTTCAACACCGTCAGGCATGCCAAAGGAGTCGTTCAACAATTGAAGCATCTCCTGGGGCTGGGCATTCTCGAACCTATGGCTGAACTCATCATTCATTGCCGCCAGCATAATGCACCGAATGGTGGTGCGGTCGTTGAGCCACTTCTGGTAAGTTCTTGGACCGTTCCTCTAACGTTCGGGGCTGGCTCCTTAGGTGCCAGATCCGTTACTACATAAAGGATCCGCTCATGCTCAAGGACGACTTTTAATTTTCGATACTAGCTATCGAAATTAGGTCCCATGAGCTTGTCATTATCTAATAATGATCGGAGGGACAGGGTAGTGGCCATAGCTGCATAAAAAAAAATCAGATCTCTATTAGTACATAAATTATAAATACTAAAGACTTAAACTTTAGTCTAAAGTTTCTCCTAGTATTTTTACGAACTGGTAGCCTCAACCTCTAATTCGAGGAATTACTTTAATTCCTTAGTGGGTACTAGAATCCACACAGACTACACACAAGCCCAACTTTGGTTGGTCAACCCATGTGCATCTATGAGTAGGTTCATCACCAGTTGTTTCTCTAAACAACTTCTAGTAATTGATTTTGCCCCAGAACCTAATCAGTAGGCTTTGGCCTCCACTGAAAAGATCTGGTTAGGTCCAACCATTAACATGATTTGATTTGATGAATCGGACCAATGAATGATCAGACCCGACTTTGGCCGGCCAACCTGATTACCATCAGAAAGACTCAAACCAAATTATCATATTATGAATGATAATTCCATTAGTCAATAAGCACCAGGCCTTTGGGCCTCCAATGATTATTAAACTAATGGACTCATTATCACTCACTTAATGGGAGGCTATGACTTAGTTATCAATATAACTTAATCATTTTTAGGAACCTAATAATTTTTGAGAATTTTATTAAAGGATAGATGAGAAGAAAATATCCAGCCAATTTCAATCCTCCCACTGACTTCACCAAGTCAGATTAAAAAAGATTTACTTAAAGCTGGCATTAGGAGCATCTAAATCAGTCAAACTGATTTACCTAATGACATGGGTGAGCCCTAATCACCAAGTGATCTAATCAAAACCTAATTCACCAAGTTGGCCAGGTAAGTGAGATCAGTGGTGGGGATAAGCCATTAACTTGTCAGAGATCAAATCACTGCGAGTAGCTCCCGCTTAAAAATCACTGGTCAAACTGCCAAACTTACCTTAGACACCAATCGGTTCGTTAGTTTTAATTTGATCAACTTAGTAAATTGGGTTCCACCGTGTAGCCATGAATTAAGTCCATCTTGGTTTAGTTAAAGACATGGACCCATTCAACTACAACTATTGGAGTTGAGTCTAGAGTATCCTTGACCTAATCTAATTCAATTTTGATTAGATTTGACCAATTACTCTAATTTAGTCTATTTCTTTAAGCTAACCTTAGGTCTAACCCAATTATGGATTTAATCCATCTAACCCATTGACCCACAAGTTTATGCAATTGTCTTAGGTCTTAATTCACAATTCTAGACCTACTAGACAACACTTAATTTTTTTAATTAAGTATTTGGGCTGATGGGTCAGGGTTTGGCATTTCGAAAATAATTTTCAAATTTGAAAGGTTTTATTTTCTGTTCACCAAATATGTTGACTCATTTCACAAATAGATCAACATATTTCATAAATAGCAATCCTATTGCTAATTACATAACAGAAAATAACTCAATCAAAATAAATCATGAATATTCTTTTAGATCTAATCTAACACATTCATGATCAATTTTACAATTGAACCTTTACAATTATTTTTTTTTGCTGCTTCATCTGCATGGGATATAATTACAGTGGCACCCCTACCGCCATAGGAGACCCCATCGAATGGGAGGAGAGGGCCTTTAAACTCTGCTTTTCTCCTATGACCGGATGGCCATGGCAACCAACCCAATTCGATTACTTGCCACTTGGATCAAGTATATCTAAATATACCAATTTCAAAATTTAAATTTCAAATTTCAAATTTTAAATTTTAAATTTCAAATTTCAAACAAATTTCAATTTTCAAATTTTCAAATTTTGAATTTCAAATTTTGAATTTTGAATTTTAAATTTTGAATTTTAAATTTGAAATTTCAACCAAATTTTAAATTTTGAATTTTGAATTTCAAATTTTTGAATTTTGAATTTCAAATTTCAAAATTCAAATTTCAAATTTTGAATTTTGAATTTCAACTTTTTGAATTTTGAATTTTGAATAACTTTCAAAATTCAAATTTTAAATTTTAAATTTTAAATTTTAAATTTAAACTTTTAGATTACAACTTAATCTACGCATGCAAATATATATATCATATCTAAGAACCCGCTCTGATACCATTTGTGTGGAAAATTCAGTACAGGGGTAAAATGATAATTTTAAAACTTTTTCAAAATTATGATTTTACAGTGAAAAAATATTAATTAATCTAATTAATTAACATAAATTTATCCTACACTAGGATCTAAATATGATATATAGCATGCATTCATTTAAATTTGAATTTAAATTCAAACAGTAAACACTTTACTGTAATGTGTTCAGAACACAATACCTTTGTGTGGGTAGTAGATCGCTGCAATCTGATCATCATCGGAAGAGTCTGATCATCACGATGTAGCCACACAATATGTCTGGTCTCTGCGGATCATCCACATGAAGCTCCTGATCTGATCGACTCCTCACGAGTGCTAGCTCGTTGTAGAGTCCTTTTGACGGCCGATGCTGATCGAACTCCTTCGATCGATGTCTGTCGATTCTTCAGATGCTCTGGATCATCAACAGACATGTTTGAGAGGATGTTGAAGATCTTCCTATGATTTTGTGAGATCACGACACTCGTAGCTCACTTTCTCACTTTCCGAACCCCAAGCTAAAACTCTAGGAAACTCACTGGAAACCTTGCACCCACTTTTCTTTCTTTTCTTTCCTTTTCTCTTGGAAGGATATGAACTTCCTTCTCACGCACAAGACTTCTCATGCCCCAAAATTTTTCTTCAAAAATCTTCTTCTTGCATGCCCCACTCTTCTCCTCCTTTTATAACCACGTCAAACGTCTTATCCAAAAGAAAGGATAAAGATGAGTAATTGCACATTTGAATTCAAATCAAATTTTGAATTCAAATGGACACCAACTCATCCCTTATCCACAAAAGGTGTGAGGCATGGCTAAAATTGTGCATGAAGTGATTTCATGAGAAACCTTTTCTCATGTAATAAATGGGGCATAAAAAAAGGGATAAGGTGCAAATATTGATTGCCCATTCAAATTCAAATTTTATTTTGAATTTAAATGGCCAACCAATCATCCTTATCCATTCATATGACACATTAAAGTGGGCGTGGAGAGGGCTTGGCGTGAGGAAATAATTCATGAGAAGTTTCTTCTCATGAATTCAAATGGGTGCAATGAAAGTGAGGTGGCGCATGGAGATTGGGTCAAGGTGGTTTAATTATTTAAACCAACCTAATTGAACCAAATAATTTAGGTCCAATTAGACTAATTTAAATCCAACTAAATTAAGCTTAATTAGGCTCAATAAAATCCTAATCAAATCAGGAATTGACTAAGCCCAACCCCTGATCAAATCAGGGACCAAACCATCTCGACGATTAGGTCAACTCTTAACCTAATCGGGTCAAACCGAATTGAATCCAATTCAATTGGATTTGATCCAAAAATAATTACTCAATCAAATTAAGTTAATTAGTGATCAAATCACTAATTAAACTCTCATAAATACTGAGTCCAAATCCGATGGGCAATCGGGCATCAAAATTCATCGATATGTAACCCTGATCGAAAAATCCCAACCAGTGGGACTCTTGACCCCAGTACCCATAATGTGTGGAACTCATGATCAGAGAATCTTGATTCTTGATTATTGAGTCCCAAACATGTAAGATTCTATATTAGCCATCAGATCAGATAGGAACCTCTAATGTGTGTGACCCCGCAGGTTCGAACCTAAGCCGGTAGCACAAGAATCAATTCCTGTACTAATCGAAGTGACCATCTAGCAATGGTACCCGACATCCGATAGATCGAAGAGTCGCAATCGCAACACTCAGAACCTACATGAATATGGTTACTGTATAATTCATCCTTTTGACCCTTGTGTTTAGGATGACTTAGGGTTAAACTGTCAACCCTGATTAGATCATCCGAATCGTGCTCAACTCAAACAGTCCTGTGACTCCTCACAAGGACTACCCTGGCCAAGGTTTTGCTAAATTGAAACACGACTGTACACAGCTCCTAAACTGGAGTGGTCAATTCCATCTTGACACACGCACCGACAAGTCAAGTACTTGACTACACTCAGCAGCCTTCCGTCACTAAATTAGAAATTCAGGTAGTCCAGTGCCTAAGTGCAGTGAGTTGCTTGCAAGTCACCATGGCGGTCTCAATCGAAGAGATATTTATACCCATATTCTATCAGAATAAATTTTGACAGCAGAAATAGCTTCAGAGTCGGTCACGTTCAGTATAGATATACCCTTACATCTCACCTGTATGCCATACTAGTGTCTTCACACTCATTGGTTAAGAGGACAACCAACCTATATGGCACACAACGACCTATGCTTGATAAATGTTGTCATCCTTGGTAACAACGTATCATTTGGTCGCGAACAGATTTAAGGACTAAACGACAAATCCTCCTTTGTCGAGTCTAAATAGTCCTAAAGACTTCACCACACATAGGAGTTCATTAGAAGATGAAATATTTTATGATGAAAAATATCAAAATAATTTTTATTAATTCATAATTCATGTACATATACAAAAATAAGCACAACCATCAACAGACTGACGATTGGCTTTGGGACACTATTCCCAACACATGTTACATCAGACCTTCACAATTTTTCCAACCACTTCATTATAATGGACCTAATAAGCCTGCAATTGGTGATGGGTCAGGTTTGGCTATAACCCATAGTGGCTCTACTAAACTTCAATCACCATCTTGTAAATTTTTTTGAATAATATTGTAATACCCCGCATGAATCTTAAAATAGCATAAAAAAAAAGAGAAGACTCTGATTAGGAGTCTTCTCCCACTAGACTCTCGATCAGAGTTGATGAATGACTCTAGGAGGAGTCCAACTCTAGCCCCCTTCTCCTTTATTTAAAGGGATGAAGTCCCTAATGAAACTCTATCATCGGCTACCAATATTTTTCATCAAAAAAGATCGATCTTTGTTTTCTCGAGTTTGTCGTATAGCTGAGTGTCATCAAAAAATCTAGGTAAGAACTTAAGAAATTTAGGTTTATCTTTTTCCTAGATTCCCCTCCATCACCAGCCACCTTTTTTCATCAGAAAAATCAATCTTTGTTTTCTTAAGTTTGTTGTACAGCTAAATGTCATCGAGAAAGCCAGATAAGAACTTAAGAAAATTAGGTTGATCTTTTTCCTAGCTTTCCTAACCAACAAAGCCTCAATTCTAGCCGATAATCATCAGATTTCTCTTGAGATATATCGAGCCCTATTTTCCATATTTTCCTTTGAGTTTTCTTTGAACTTCTAGCATCAGTTGTCATCATCGATTATGGGGAAGAGAAGTGTTGGCCATGCCACCATCTTCTAGGCTGCTCCCAACCCTAGCCATGGCAGTTGTGTCCTCTGACTTGAGGAACAAATAAGGACCCTAAGGTTGTTAAAATTTGATGCCTCGAATTCAATCCACAGTAGGAGAAAAACTCAAGATGGAGAAGCCCAGCTTGAAGAGCGTGTCGCGAGGAGCTCGAAAGTGTGTGGTATAAGGGGCTCTCTGTGCAATGCCTAGAAGGGCCCATAGGCTAGCCCACGGGAGTGGAAGGCCAACAGTACTGCAGCCTAGACACGGGTGCACAGGCGCATGGCCCAGCACGGGTGCATGGCCCAATGTGGGCATGTAGCCCAACACGGGCATGTGGCCCAAGCCCAAGCATGTATGCATGCGGAGAGCTAGGATTTGGTGTGGTCCACCATGGACCATAGGAGGAATCACAGTCCATGAGGCTGTTGTGGATTAGAGTAGAGTAGGAGGCAAAAATCATGACGTACATGAGGTTTGCATGATCCAACGGTTCAGAAAGGTCGCAGGCGTCATCTTGTGCAATTGGGTGGCTGTTGGCGCATGCGATGAAGATCAAACGGCCAGAGATGTTTTAGACTTGGATCAAGACTGTGATTCTAATGCAGATTGGGTTTTGGGGCCTATAAAGAAGGCCTAAAGGCTTGTGGAGATGAGGGAGCATCAGGGCATCGCAGCAAAGCATCAAAGAAGGTGTCAGGGGTATCTCAGGGAGATTAGGAGGGGTCTCAGGGAGCATCAGGGGCATCAAGCAATCGAGAGTGTCTTGGAATAGCTGGAGTGGCATAGAGACAGAGGCTGGGGCATGATGTAGTGACTAAGATTATCAAAGAGAGTGTCCAGGGGTGTCGAGGATCCTAGTACGATAGGTCTGTGAGAGGGTCTCCTTGGGATTACTTTGAGAGCATTGTATGGGTGAGTGCTTCTAGGTTGAGAGAGAGAATTTGAGAGTTGAGAGTGTATCTCCTCTTGTATTTATTTTTTTTCTCATAAGTGAAGCTTGCATGCCCTGTGGAGGTAGACCTTGGTCTAATCCATATATTTGATTATGCTCTCATTTTGTCTCTTCTTATTCCTGTTGCAATGAGTGGTACTAGATCCTATCCTACGAGTGGTAACAAAATTGAATTGGTACCAGGATGTACGATTGGTATCAGAGCCAAATGGTACCAAAGTCTAGGTTGTAGTGGTGGTGATCAAGATTGAAGAAGATGGAGAAGATAGACATAATCAAGATGGAGATCAGTCGTGAATGATTGATCGATGCTCTTTTATGCAAGAAGGAGCCATCTACATTGGAAGATGTTGGTAGGATCCCAGTGTGAGGTGGAGCTTCAGATGGAGATGAATTGGGCATGAGATGGGAGACTTAAGAGGATGATAGGCGATGTCACTAGATGGCTGAAGGAAATATACGGCAGTACAGTACATGCGATTTTAAAATTTTTGTGCAGTAGATACGAATGATTAAATAATTTAATATTAATTATATGCATAAGATCTAATCTTAAACTATCACATCATAATCTATAACATGAAAAATATATACTTTAGATCTAATAATAAAAATATGCATCGATCTCATCGATGCTGAAAATCTAAATCTAACTATTAGATCTACCATAGAAATCAAAACAAGTTAGAGATCATTACCAAACAAATTTTGATCTTGATCTCCTCTAGTCCAATAGTTGGAGAGGATGTTTCTCAGGTCACTCATAGCCACACGGAGTCATTTGGCCTCTATAGGAAAATCCATGCGAAGACTGACGCAGATCAGGGACTTGGAGGTGCTAGCCTGCAAGCAATTTTGACAACTGGTTTCTTTCTTCTTCTTCAAGCAACTTGAATACTCCAAAGCAAGAGAGGATCAAAGGAGGAAGAGAGGAGGAGGAGAAGAGGCTCTAAAAATAAAAACCAGCTAGGGATTGATCATGGGATGTCCAAGAGAGAGGACCCCTTTTTATAGACTAGGAATTAAGGTTTTTACAAGGAAGGGCACCAATAGTCCACACCAAAACCATCTTTTGGCATCTCAAAAAATTTTAGAAAAATCATTAAGACATGGAGAAGGATTCTAAAGTCTTACATGCCAAATAATTCTTCAAAAAATATAAGAGAAAAAATAATATGGTGCCAACAATATTCCATGTATGAAAAAATCCTTTCCTAGTTTACATCTTATCTCTAATTGGATTGCATTCAAATTAGGCAAGAGATAAGATTATGACTCATCAAATATTATCACCCACTCTTATTAGACCCTCTATCATGATGTTAAAAATCATAACTCAAATCCAATTAGGTATGGAGAAATTGGCATGGGTTTAGGAGTGGTGCAAGAGATAAGGATAGAGTCCAAGTTGACATGGACTCTTCATTTTAATTCTGACTCTAATCCAAATCAAATTTGGATTGAACCCATCGATAGAAATGAACCTAATCCAATTAGAAATCTAGATATCTCATTAAATTTTTAATCCAATTAGAAATTAGCCAAGTCAAAATCTTGATCGAATTAAGATCAAATTTCTCTTGTAATTGAGCTCGATCATATCAAACTCAATCAGAGTCGAACTGAATCGAATTCAATTATATTTGATCCAAAGCTCTTTGCTTAATCAAATTGAATCAATTAGTAATCTATTTACTAATTAATTATCTATTAATAGTAGAGTTTTTCTCTTAGTGGGACTCTCCCATAAAGTCCTAGTCCGAGTAGGACTCTTCACTAGAGTCACAATTCAATTGGACTCTCCAGCCATCTAATCTGACCAAATATTCTAATGCATGTGACCCCATAAGTTCAAACCTAAATCGGTAGCATAAAAATAACTTTCCATACCAATCGATGTAACCATCTAGCAATCGTGATCTGACAATCGGATAGGTCGAAGTATTGCAAAGCAACCTTCTAGAACCTACTGACGTATGGTTAATGTATAATTCATCTTTTTGATCCAAATACTCAAGGTGTTAGATGTGTGCCCTAGATGCCAGATTGGCTGACACATTCTTGTACAAATCTAAGGGTAAATTTATAATTCTGACAATAAATCAATAAATGGGTTATTCTTCTATCACATTGTGTACATTGTGTCTGTGATACATCCTTTGAGTTAGTAGGAATGTCAATTCATATTTTTAAGAATTGAAAATTTAATGCATGAATTTACATAACTAACTCATAAATAGATCCTGACCATAGGATCATCATGAGGATGGTGATCGATCTGGAAGGTTGGTATACGATCGCTTCCTTAGGGTAGATGAGTCTTGAGTCTACGGTGTGGAGACATCGAAGCGAGAGTACAGATATTCATTGAGAATGAGAGTACTGAGCGTGACCACCTCGAGCAGTCATAAGGAAGTCTACCTTCTCGTCGATGACTAGCTCGATGCTGCAGTTGTGTGTCTAGTTTTTGACCTGAGGTGCATCGATAGTTCACCTTGAGTGTGTTATAGTTTGACTACACTATAACTCAGTCTCCTAGCTATTCAGAACCTGAGGTATATGTTGGCTGTAACATATTCATTGTAGGAATCAAATCGCACCAAGATGGGATCTATCAACCTCGGTAGATGAGAGGAGTAGTCCTATGATGATCGAAAGAATGAGTCCTTAAGCCCATGGCCATGGCAGAGTGAAATAATGAAAAAGAGTTTTCCATTGGAATTTCACATCGGACTCAGATCGATCGATTGATTCATATGACTGATGTTGGGTTTGACGAGTTCACCTTAACCCTAATTCAGTTGGGACTCATGATAGAGGAACTCAATCACACAGGTAGCTGCACCGAGAGGTTCATCTTCAGTTCTGATAGGTTGCCACCATATGCTGTTAGGTGTCACTGGTGGATTTTGAGAGCAATTAGAATGATCTTGATGATGATCATTCTAATTGTCTGAATCAGAAGAGTTCTGATCCATCAAAAGGAGTTTCGATGATGTCGATGATGAGATCATGATATGTCTCATTACTATATAGAATTGAACCTAACTGGGTCATACTAACAAGGGTTAGGATTGGATGTCATCAATTGGGCTAGCTCAATTGATTTGGATTAGATCCAATTAGGTTCAAGGAAATCGTGCTAGCACATGATTGAGCCTAACTTTCTCCTCGTGTAATCTTTTTCATCTCGACTGAGCTAAATATTATTTGACTCACCCAGAGAATCTTGAGAAGGTTTCTCTTAGTCTAAATAAAGTTTGTCCAGCTCAAAAAGTCTTGTCTTAATTCATGAGATGAATTTAAGACAACACCTGCTAATTCCTGTCATCTGTCATTTTCATTTTAGGACATCTGTCAAATGTTGACATATGGATCTTAAACTGAAGAGAGCTTATTGAAGAATTTTGTGGAGTGTCCACATGATAAAATCACATTAAATTGGGCACCATAATTAGATTATGGCGTGAGCCCAATTAGATTAAGTGGGAGCCCCAAATGGATAAGGATGAAGAGTCCTGATTAACATGGACTAGTTGGTGCCAACCCTTGCTTGTGCTTATCCAAAGTTGGCACCAACATAAGAGAAAGGGTGGGGGTTCTTATCTAATATGATCAGATGACATCACTCTACCAATCAAAATTTTTTCAAAATTAATTGGAATTTTCTGATTGGTCGAATGATGTGGCACTACGCAGCGCAGTAGGGTCTATATAAGCCCTGCCTGCGCCTAGGGTTCCTAATCAGATTTAATTTTGATTTTTGGAGTAAAGATTTATGAAGAGAAGATGATCTAGATTCTATCTGAGTGGATACTAGTAGAGGCCAGACAATTACGTGGCTAAATCAGAACCTCAGGATTCTGCGATCATCTACAGGGTAATCAGATTACTCTTGAGGTATTACTTGTTTCCTCATCCCTTTTAGATTTATTTTAGACTTAATATTAGATATGAAGATTAGATCTAGAGACTTAGATCTAAAATAAATATAGAATAATTTTTTTTAAAAATTATTCCATCCCAGATTTGATGAAATCTGAAAGATCCTACAAGGAAAAGACAGTTTTTCCTTCAACTGGTATCAGAGCCAGGTTGATGGCTCAGTTTTAGATCTAATTTAGATCTAATTTTAATTTTAATTTATCTAATATTAAAAGATTTTAGATATCACATCAGATATGATAGGATCTAAAATTAAAATATTTAAAATTAAATCTGAGAAGATCTAACATGCATGAGATACATGACTAGACTAGGATTAGTTGAATCCATGAATAGTCTTGTAAGTTTATATTTTAATGTGATTAAAATATGAATTAGATCTAATTTATTATTATTTTTTTAATATTATAAATATTATAATCAGATTAAAAAATAAAAAATAAAATTTTAATTATTTCATAAAATTGATCTGTTGCATGCCTAGACTAGTTGTAGAATTGTTCTAGTAACTTGTCTAGAATAATTTTTATTTTGAATAGTTCAATTTAAATTTTATTTTTTATATATTACATATGATATATTAAATTTGAAAGCATATTAATTAGATTTATTTTTGATACATGAGATGTATGCAAAGCATGTATTAGTTAGAACTTAAATTGTATATGAGATATGTAAATTTAGATCTAACTAGTTTTGTAGTTAAATTTATATTTCTGATTAAGATGTTCCTCATGGCCGTCCAGTCATAAGAATAAAGTAGGGTTTAAAGGCCCTCTTCTCCTATTTAATGGGGTATTCTTATAACGTGTAGGGGTGCTGCGCGTTCATCCTTAATCAGAAATCAAAACTTACTTTTCTGTAAAATCCTAGATCCTGAAATCCTAGAATTTATTTTATATTTTTGTTTATGAACCCAAACTTAATTAATGAATTAAGCTTATGAAATTAAGTTAGATCTAAAATTAAAAATTTCAGATCTAAGTCATTTTCATAAAATTGGGTTCGGACTTGGGTAGCTCAATTAGGTCTAGTGGTTGATCAAACCGAATCAACAGTTGGTTAGGTGAGATCATGAAAGCTAATAATTGACCAGCCTAATAGAATTAAGTTTGGGTCAAGGTCGAATCATATTTAGATGTGACTTGATCAAGTTAAGACCTAATTTGGCTCAGTGGTTAGAGCCTGGATTGTAGGCTAACCTAATTAGTTCTAGTTCAATAATTTGGTGTCTAAGGTAAGTTAGACAGATTTGACCGACTGATTTTTAATTGAGAGCTACTCTATTTGAATGCATTCTTGTCGAGTTAATGGCATATCCCTTCCATCGGTCTCACTTACCTGGCCATATATGTCGATCCAATTCTGATTTGAGATGGCTAACAATTCGAGCTAACCCATGCCACTATGTTAGTCATAATTGTTATGACTATGTCAAGTCAAGTTTAATGAGACCTAAATCAAATCTTCCTAAGAAAATATTAAGTCTAGATCTTCCTCCATTGTGGATGTGCGGGCCCTTTCCGGGGTTGATTGTTCTCGGCTGGATACAGTAGCTCAGTTGCACCGGGAAGACACAACCATGTCCATTAGGCATTGGATGCTATGAATTAGAGGATGGGTTGGGCTCAATATTTCAGATACGGTGAGGGACCCAATCAGGAATCTTGTTCGTGCAAATGGTGGGTTTGACTTAACTAAGGATTGGAGCAATATTCTGGGCATGGTGAGCTTCATGAATTAGAGATCAAATTTTGGGTGCACCATGATTAGAAAATCATTGGACAAGAGTTGTCCACTCATCGGTTGACCCATCACCAATAACTGTTAGGTGAGGTGGTGAGCCAGTCGGTGAGACCGCACCATCCACTAGAAATCACTAATCATGGAGATTTTCACATCTCTACCAAGAGAGTGTAGGAATTTGAGAAAATAGTGGGAGCCTAATTTGTTTAAAAATAAAACCCCTAAATAAATTGTTTAAGTCTGATTACAAAATCTAACTAAAAACTTTTGACTCTTTACAGGAAACATGTTTGCCTCAAACCCCCTGATCAAAATACTAGACACCCACAGATTGACTGGACCCAATTTTAAAGACTGGTTGAGGAACTACAAAATTATTTTGAGTTTCAAAAAATTGACTCATATCTTAGACCAGGACCCACCTGCCATGCCAGCACATCCGACAGCTAAACAGAGAGCATCTCTAGAAAAGTGGATGGATGATGATAACAAAGCAAGGTACTACATGTTGGGTGCAATGTCTGATGACTTGCAGCGCCAACATGAGAACATTTTGATTACCCGTCAAATGTTGGCTCACCTACAAGAGTTGTTTGGTGAACAAAGTAGCACAGCCAAGTATCAAGTCTGTCAAAGACTTTTTAAGGCTAAAATGCATGATGGGCAGTCAGTCCAAGATCATTATTTGACAATGATCAAGGATCTTGAGGAGCTTGAGAAGCTCGGTATCATCTTAGACAAGGATTTTCAGATAAATGTGATCCTTCAATCTTTGTCCGATGCATATGGTCAGCTCATCATAAACTTTTATATGCATAAAATGTAGTGTACCTTGGCCGAGTTAATGAACATGCTGGTTACGGCTGAGCTTTCTTTGAAGAGTTCAAAAGGCTCAGTCCTTGCTGTGGAGCGGACTTCTTCCAAGAGAAAGTCTTTTGAAAAGAAAAAAAGGTCTGTGAAGAAGCAGAAGGTGGATGGGAAGAAGAAGAAGACAGAACCGAAGAAGAAGGCTGTTAAAAGAGAAAATATTTTCACTGCCAATCAGACGGCCATTGGAAGCGGAACTGTCCTCAGTACCTGGCCACCCTGAAGAACAAGAAGGATGGTCCTTCTGAAGGTATGCTCATTTTAGAATCTAATCTTATAATTTTTTTTGCATCCAGTTGGGTGCTTGACTCTGGTTCTAGTGCTCATTTGTGCACTTCTATGCAGGGTCTTGAGGAGAGCAGGAGGCTGAGGGATGGAGAGATGATCCTATGCATCGAAAATGGAGCAAGAGTTGCTGTTGTGGCTGTGAGAACCTACCCTCTGCGATTACCGTTAGGATTAGATTTAGTTCTTAGAGATTGTTATTTTGTGCCTGCAACAAGCAGGAATTTGATTTATGTTTCATGTTTAGCACAAGAAGGCTATGTGATTAGCTTTCATAAGGACCATTGTAACATATTTTATGAAAATAATAAAGTTGTAAATGGTTTTCTTATTAACGGTCTCTATCAGCTACATATTGATGTATCTGTATTTAATATCGAGCAAAATGTGAATGCCATAGGAATTAAAAGGCCTAGAGATAGTCTAAATGATAGGTATCTGTGGCACCTAAGGCTAGGTCATATAGCGGAAGATAGGATTAACAAATTGAAAAAATTTGGACTGTTGAGTCCGTTGACTTTCGAGTCATATCCAATTTATGAATCATGCCTTTAAGATAAAATGACCAAACTCCCTTTTGTAGGACATGGAGAAAGGGCTACAGACCTACTTGCCCTAGTACATACAGATGTGTGCGGCCTATTTGATGTGCCGGCTAGAGGCAACTATGTCTATTTCATTACCTTTACCGATGATATGTCTAGGTACGGATATATGTTTCTAATGAAACATAAGTCTGAAGTCTTTGAAAAGTTCAAAGAATTCAGACATGAAGTAAAAAATAATAGAAAGCCCATTAAGATTCTTCGATCAGATCGAGGAGGTGAATATCTTAGTCAGGAGTTCCTAGACTATCTTAAGGACAATGGCATAGTCTCTCAATGGACTCCACCTAGAAAGCCACAACTCAACGGAGTTTCAGAATGGAGAAATCGATCTTATTAGATATGGTCTATTCCATGATGAGCTTCACGGACCTCCCTGAGTTTCTTTGGGGATATTTTCTCATGACAGCAATATATGTATTGAATAGAGTTTCCTCTAAAACCGTTCCTACCACACCGTATGAGATATGGCATGGTAAGAAACCAAGTCTGAGTCATCTCAGAATTTGGGATTGTCCGACTCATGTCAAGAGACAGCAGGCGGACAAGTTAGAGTTCAGATCTTTTAAAGCTCGATTCATAGGATATCCTAAAGAGTCATTAGGATACTATTTTTATATTCTGAAAGACTACAATGTGATTGTGAGTCAAAATGCTATTTTTTTTGAAAAATAGTTTATTCAAGATGGTGGCATCAGAAGAATAATTAAGCTCAAGGAGAATGTCTCCCAAGAGCAACGAGCTAAAGAACCTGAGGAACCAAATCAATCAGAACCAGTCCTAACACAACCTCTTCCAGCTAGTAGATTGACTAGGATTTTCTGTCCTCCTGAAAGGTACTTAGGTACTATACAAGAGGATATAGAGAAAATATTCCTCATGGGAAATGGGGTTCATGGTGATGATCCCAAGACCTATGATGAGGCGATATCAGATATCAACTTCGAGAAATGGTTAGGTGCAATGAGATCAGAAATTGACTCGATGCACTCAAACCAAGTCTAGACCTTGGTAGATCCACCTGAAGGTATTGTATCTATTGGATGTAAATGGATCTTCAAGAGAAAGATAGGTGCAGATGGGAATGTAGAGACATTCAAGGCTAGGCTCATAGCGAAAGGTTATAGTCAGCATGAAGGCATTAACTATCAGGATACCTTCTCGCCTGTAGCCATGCTAAAATCCATCTGCACATTGCTTGCTGTTGCAGCCTATTTCGATTATGAAATATGATAGATGGATATGAAAACGGCATTCTTAAATGGACATCTTAAGGAAGATATCTATATGGAACAGTCACTTGGTTTCACATCCAGTGATGATGATCACAAGGTCTGCAAGCTGCAAAGATCCATTTATGGACTTAAGCAAGCATCTCGGAGTTGGAATACTTGTTTCAATGATGTGATCAAAATGTTTGGTTTCATCAAGAATGAGGAGAAACCATGTGTGTTCAAAAAAGTCAGTGGGAGCGTAGTTGTCTTCCTCGTATTGTACGTAGATGACATCCTCCTAATTAGGAATGACATTTCCATATTGACCTCAGTCAAAGTATGGTTGTCTAAGGAGTTCTCTATAAAAGATCTAGGAGAAGCATCCTTTATACTGGGTATTAAGGTCTATAGAGATAGACCAAATAATGCTGGGACTTTCACAGAAGATGTACATAGAGGAGGTGCTAAAAAAGTTTAGCATGGAAAACTCCAAAAGAGATTTAGTACCTTTTAGACATGGCATTCATCTCTCCAAGAAGATGTGCCCTAGTACACCTGAGGAGATTGAACGCATAAGCAAGATCCCTTATGCTTTGGTAATAGGAAGCCTCATGTATGCCATGCTATGTACACGACCTGATATAGCCCATGCTGTGAGTGTCACAAGTAGATATCAGTCGAATCTAGGCGAAGAGCACTGGACTTTTGTGAAATGTATCCTTAAGTACTTGAGAAGGACTAAGGATATGTTTCTAATTTTTGGAAATGGAGAACTCCAGATTCAGAGATATACAGACTTAGACTTTATGTTTGATATAGATGATCGAAAGTCGACATCTGAGAGTCTGTTCATTTGCAATGGTGGTGCAGTTAGTTGGAAGAGTTCCAAGTAGATGGTGATTGCTGATTTCACCATAGAGGCAGGTATATTGCTACATCGGAAGCTACGAAGGAGGCATGCTGGTATAAAAAGTTTGCCATGGAGCTTGGAGTGATGTCATCGGATGCCATCCCTCTCTACTACGATAATAATAGTGCCATAGCCCTAGCTAAGGAGCCAAGGTCACACCAGAAGTCCAAGCACATCGAGCAGCGATTCCATTTGATCCATGATTATCTCGAAAAAGGTTATGTCGAGATTAAGAGAGTCGACTCCACAGACAATGTAGTAGACCCGCTGATAAAGCCATTAGGCCATCAAAAGATCGAAGCCCACCTTGAGAAGATGGGACTTAGATATGCAGCCAATTGGCATTAGGTCAAGTGGGAGTTTGTTAGATGTGTGCCCTAGATGCCAGATTGGCTGACACATTCCTGTACAAATCTAAGGGCAAATTTATAATTCTGACTATAAATCAATAAATGGGTTATTCTTCTATCACATTGTGTACATTGTGTCTGTGATACATCCTTTGAGTTAGTAGGAATGTCAATTCATATTTTCAAGAGTTAAAATTTAAGACATGAATTTACATAACTAACTCATAAACAGCTCCTGACCATAGGATCATCACAAGGATGGTGATCGATCTGGAAGGTTGGTGTACGATCATTTTTTTAGGATAGATGAGTCTTGAGTCTACGGTGTGGAGACACCGAAGTGAGAGTATAGATATTCGTTGAGAATGAGAGTACTGAGTGTGACCACCTCGAGCAGTCATAAGGAAGTCTACCTTCTCATCGATGACTAGCTCGATGCTACAGTTGTGTGTCTAGTTTTTGACCTGAGGTGCATCGACAGTTCACCTTGAGTATGTTATAGTTTGACTATACTATAACTCGATCTCCTAGTCATTCGAAATTCTGAGGTGTATATTGGCTGTAGCATATTCATTGTAGGAATCAGATCGCACCAAGATGGGATCTATCAACCTCGGTAGATGAGAGGAGTAGTCCTATGATGATCAAAAGATCGAGTCCTTAAGCCCATGGCCATGGCAAAGTGAAATAATGAAAAAAATTTTTCATTGGGATTTCACATCGGACTCAGATCGATCGATTGATTCATATGACTGATGTTGGGTTTGACGAGTTCACCTTAACCCTAATTCAATCGGGACTCATGATAGAGGAACTCAATCACATAGGTAGCTGCATCGAGAGGTTCATCTTCAGTTCTGATGGGTTGCCACCATATGCTACTAGGTGTCACTGATGGATTTTGGGAGCAATTAGAATGATCTTGATGATCGATCATTCTAATTGTCTGAATCAGAAGAGTTCTGGTCCATCAAAAGAAGTTTCGATGATGTCGATGATAAGATCAGACATGTCTCATTACCATACAGAATTGAACCTAACTGAGTCACACTAACAAAGGTTAGGATCTGGATGTCATCAATTAGGCTAGCTCAATTGATTTGGATTAGATCCAATTAGGTTCAAGAAAATCATGCTAGCACACGATTGAGCCTAACTTTCTCCTCGTGTAATCTTTTTCATCTCGACTGAGCCAACTGTGATTTGACTCATTCAGAGAATCTTTAAAAAGTTTTTCTCAATCTAAATGAAGCTTGTCCAGCTTAAAAAAGTATAGTCTTAATTCATGAGATGAATTTAAGACAACACCTGCTAATTCCTATCACCTGCCATTTTCATTTTAGGACATCTGTCAAATGTTGACATATGGATCTTAAACTGAAGAGAGCTCATTGGAGAATTTTGTGGAGTGTCCACATGACAAAATCATATTAAATTGGGCACCATAATCAGATTATGGCGTGAGCCCAATTGGATTAAGTGGGTGCCCCAAATGGATAAGGATGAAGAGTCCTGAGTAACATGGACTAGTTGGCACCAACCCTTGCTTGTGCTTATCCAAAGTTGGTGCCAACATAGGAGAGAGGGTGGAGATTCTTATCTGATGTGATCAAATAATATCACTCCATCAATTAAATTTTTTCAAAATTAATTAAAATTTTTTGATTGGTCGAATGATGTGGCACTGTGCAGCGCAGCAGGGTCTATATAAACCCTGCATGCACCTAGGGTTTTAAGTTTTAGTGAAAAACCATCAAAGCTGCCACCCCCCCTCCTCTTCTCTATATCCCATCTAAAGTTCTCCCTCCCCTCTTCATGTCCAAGGAGTTGGACATCCATCTGGCAAAGGTCCAAGGCGTGGTGACGCCTTGAACAGGAAGGCTGCAGGACTTCTTCGACAGGCTGCTGCTCCAACTTCAGAAAGACTTTTGAAGATCTTTCTAATCAGATTTAATTCTAATTTTTGGAGCAGAGATTCATGAGGAAAAGATAATCTAGATCCTACCTAAGTGGATACTGGTAGAGGCCAGGTGATTGCGTGGCTAAATCAGAATCTCAGGATTGCTGCGATGATCTACAGGGTAATCAGATTACCCTTGAGGTATTACTTGTTTCCTCATCCCTTTTAATTTATTTTAGACTTAATATCAAATATGAAGATTGGATCTAGAGACTTAGATCTAAAATAAATGTAGGATAAAATTTTTTTAAAATTATTCCACCCCAGATTTGATGAAATCTGGAAGATCCTACAAGGAAAAAGGTAATTTTTCCTTCACAAGATGACCTAAGGTTTAACTGTCAACCCTAATTTAGTTGACCATATTGTATTTCAACCTTTCAAATCCATCTCATTGATTACTCTAGCCAATATTTTACTGAATTAAAATACACTAATGCATATCTCCTACTAATTCAGAGGGGTCAATTTTATTTTGACTCACACACCGACTTGATAAGTACTTGATTGCATCCAGTACCCTTTCATCACTGAGTTAGAAACTCAAATGGTCTGGTACTAAAGTACAGTGAGTTGCTTACAAGTCATCGTGATGGTCTTAGGTCAGAGGAACACTTATACCTATACCCTTCACGAGCTACTCATGACAGCAGAGTACTCGATACATGATCACGTTCGATGCGAATGTACTCCTACATTTCATCTGCATGCCATAACAGTGTCTCTACACTCCTTGGTTAAGAGGACAACCAACTCATATGGCACACAATGACCTACACTTAATATTGCTATCATCCTAGTAATAGCGTATCGTTTGGTCGTGAATATTTTTAAGGACTTAACGACAAATCCTGCTTTGTCGATTAATTATAGTCTTAAAGACTTCATTACAATAGAGGAGTTCAAAGATGATCAATTTGTAATAAAAATATTAAATAATTTTTATTAATAAAAATTTATATATAATTTACAAGATGAGCACAATCGTCAACAGACTGACGATTGACTTTAAGACATATTTTCCAACAACTCTCACTTGGACTAAAGTTAATTGTACAGTATCGAATATCCATCTTCAATTTGTGATCATTGAACTCCTTGATTTCAAAAGTTTTAGTAAATGGGTCGGTCAGATTTTTTTTTCCATCGATCTTTTAAAGGTCGATGTCACATCGATCCATGATCTCCCAGATAAGATGTTAGCAGCATAGAATATGCTTGGTGCGCTGATGGATTCTCGACTCCTTGGCTTGAGCAATGGCTCCAATATTGTCGTAGTATAACAAGACAGGGCCATCAACGGAGGGTGCTACTTTGAGCTCATTGATGAATTTTCGCAACCATACAGCTTCCTTCACAACATCGAATGCCACGATATACTTTGCTTCGCAAACAGAGTTTGCCACAGTGTGCTGCTTAGAATTTTTTCAGTAGATCGCTCCATCATTTAGGATAAAAATATAATCTGACACTCTCTTGCTATCGTCATGGTCTAACTAAAAATTGGAGTCAATGAATCCCACTAGTTTCAAGTCAGTTTTACCATATACAAGCCATTGATCTTTAATATTTCTCAAATACTTTAGAATGATCTTTATGACCTTCCAGTGATTCTCTCCTAGATCAGACTGGTATCCACTCACTACCCCTAGTGAGTATGCCATGTTTGATCTTGTACATGTCATGGCGTACATAATAGAAACCACTATCGAAGTATATGAAACTCTACTCATATGCTCTCTCTCTTGAGGAGTAATCGGACAATCTTCTTTCGAAAGAGCAATTTCTTGGTCTATCGAAAGATAGCTTTTCTTGAAATTTTTTATGCTGAATCATTTCAGCATGGTATCTATGTACGTGGATTAGGAGAGTCCGAGCAACCTCTTAGATCTATCCCTATAGATCTTCATTCCTAGGATGTAGGCTGCTTCCCCAGATCCTTTATTGAGAATTATGATGACAGCCACACTTATTTTCTGTAATGCAGGGATATCATTTTTGATTAAGAGAATATCATCCATATACAATATAAGAAATATAATTATTGAACCATATGGCCACTTACATATGCAGAGTTCCTCTTCGTTCCTAACAAAGCCATATGATCTGATCATCTTATCAAAATGTATGTTCCAACTTCGAGATGCTTACTTAATCCATAAATGGATCTCTGAAGCTTGCATATATTGAACTCATCTGTGGATGTGAAACCTTTAGGTTGTATCATACACACCTTTTCATTCAGCTCTCCATTTAGAAAAATTATTTTCACATCCATTTGCCAGACTTCATATTCCAGGTATGCTGCTATTGTAAGCATAATTCGAATGGACTTGAGCATTGTCATAGAAGAAAATATCTCATCATAGTCAATACCATAATGCTGATGATATCTTTTGACAACCAAACGAACTTTATAGATCTCCACCTTTCTGTCAGTGCCTCTCTTTCTCTTAAAGACCTACTTACACCCTAGGGGTTATACCCCTTAGGTGAGTCAACCAATGTCCATACATCGTTGATCTTCATGGACTCTATTTTAGATTTCATGGCTTTAAGTCATTTATTAGAGTGAGACCTCTGTATCGCATCTATATAGGTGATCGGATCCTCATCATTCTCATCGAGCTCGACAGGATCTCCATTCTGGATCAAAAAATCTAAGTATCTGTCTGGCTGATGCGGTAGTCTAGCAGATCACCTTAAGGATATTTGTTCATTGGGCTTCAGATTTGATCTTATCAAATCTAGTTCAGATTCAATCATTGGTGTCGGTTCTTCTACCTATCGAACTTCGTCAAGCTCGATTTTAGAGGCACTTACTCTTTCACTAAGGAATTCTCTTTCTAAAAAATATGCCTTACTGCTAACAAATACCTTTTGCTTAGCAGGCATGTAAAAGTAATATCCTCTTATTTTCTTGGGGTATCCTATAAAGTTACATTTATCGAACCTAAGACTGAGCTTGTCAGTTTGTAGTCGTTTAACATAAGCTGGATACCCCCAGACCCTAAAGTAAGAGAGGTTCGGCCTATGTCCTGACCATATCTCATATGGTATCTTACTAACTGACTTGCTTGAAATATTATTGAGCACAAGATAGGCTGTTTCAAATACATATCTCCAAAAGGAGATCGACAGAGTTGCAAACCCCATCATGGATCGAACCATGTCCAACAAGGTTCGATTCCTCCTTTCTGAGATGCCATTATACTGTGGTATCCTTGGAGGGGTCCATTGGGAGAGAATCTCATTCTCCTCTAGATATGTCAAAAATTCACTAGAGAGGTATTCACCTCCTCGATCAGATCGAAGAGTTTTAATACTTTTTGCAATTTATTTCTCTACTTCATTGCGGAACCGTTTGAATATTTCAAATAATTTAGATTTATGTTTCATCAAGTAGACGTACCCATATCTAGATAGATCATCTGTGAATGTAATGAAATAGCTATACCCTCCTTAGCATATGTGCTCATAAATCCACATACATCAGTATGTATCAAACTCAGTACATCGCTGGCTCATTCATCTTTTTCAGTAAAAGATAACTTGATCATCTTTTCAAGCAAACAAGACTCATAGATAGGTAACGATTCATAATTATCTTTATCAAGAATTTTTCTTGAGCAAACCTATTCATCCTGTTCTTGTTGATATGACCTAGCCTAAAATGCCAAAAGTAGGCATCTGTGACGTCATCTATTCTAGGATGTTTATTTGAAATGTACATTACATTAAGCCTTCATATAATATAGATACCATTGTTCAACTATCCATACAAAATTATAATACTATTCAAAATGATATCACAAAAGTTTTTCTTTATTGATATTTCATAATTAAAATTAGCCAAAAGATCTACAGAAATAATATTTAAAAAAAAACTAGGACAGTAATGACACTCATCAAGAACAATGTAATGAGACTCGAATACAAGCTTAATGATTCTTAAAACTAGAACTGAAATTGATCTTCCATCTCCAACATTCAGGAATCTCTCACCATCTCCAAACTCTCAGTGACCTGAAGATCCTGTAATGAATTGCAAATGTGAATAGGGCTACCAGTATCCAATACCCAGATCATTGTATCAAAAAAAAAGAAGTTACAAGGTGTTATCACATAAGTATCTTATCCAGCAATTAATTGCTTCTTCTTCTTTGACTTGTTCAAGTCAAGAAAAGCGATATGCTAAGGATAATTTCTCTTCTAGTGACCTTACTTTTTGCAAAAAAAGTACTTTTCCTAACTTTGATCAGCCTTGAATTTAGGTTTCTGGGACTGACTCCCAACATCAGGCACCTTCTTATTCTTCTTCTATTTTTCTTTCTTAAAAGGACGACGACCACCCGAAGAAGATCCTCCCACTAGATTCACTATCTCTTTATGGAGCTGGTGATCTTTTTTAAAAGTTTGTAGCAACCCAAACAGACCGTAGTAGTTGACTATAGACTTCGTCATTTTAAAATGACTGAGGAACGACAGGTAGGACTTGGGTAGAGAGCTCAGAATCGCATCTTTCTCCAATTGTTCATGCAAGGAGAAGCTGAGTTTGCTTAGTTTTTCAATCTGCTCAATCATATATAATATATGATCGATAACAGATGCACCTTCCCTCATTCGGGCATTGAAAATGATACAACTAATCTTGTACCGCTCAACATCATCAGGAGTACCAAGGGAATCCCTCAACACTTGAAGCATTTTCTCTAGCTAAGCCTCTTCAAACTTTCGACTGAACTCGTCATTCATAGAGGCCTGCATGATGCAATGAACCATGGTGCGATCGTTGAGCCACTTCAAATAAGTATCTCAAACTGCTTCTCAGGTAGGAGCAAGCTCCTCGGGTGTCGGATCTGTTATCACATAAAGGATCTGCTCATACTCTAGAACCATCTTTAACTTTCGATATCAATTATCAAAATTCAATCCGATAAGTTTCTCACTATCCAACAGTGATCAAAACAACAAGTTTGAGGCCATATCTGCACATACAAAAAAATACAAAATCTAATTAGTATATAAATTTATTGATCCTAAAGACATAGACTTTAGTCTAAAGGTTCACCTATTATTTTATACGAATTGACAGCCTCTAACTCCAATTCAAAAAATTATCTTAATTTTTTAGTGGGTATTGGAATCCACACAGACTACATATCGGCCCAAGGATGGCTCGGTCAACCCATATGCACCTATGGATAGGTTCTCAATTAATTATTTCTTCAAACAACTTCTAGTACTTAATTTAGCCTCAGATTTTATTTCAGTAGGTAATGGGCCTCCACTGAAAGTTTCGGTTAGGTCAAACCATTAACATGAACCTACTCAGTGATTCTAACTAATGAGTGATCAGGTCCGAGGATAGCTCGATCAATCCAACCATCATCAGATAGTTCAACAGAGTCATCATATGATGAATGATAATTTCATTATTCAAAGTGAACACCAAACGGATGGTGCCTATAATGTCAATCATAAATAATAGACCCATTATCATTCACCTTAATGGGAGGCTATGATCTAGTTATCACCATAACTAGCTCATTTTAGGAACCTAATAATTTAGAGGATTTAATCGATTTAGATAAGAGAAGAAAAGATCAATCAGTATACCACAATCCTCTCACTGACTTCACCAAGTCACTAAATCGGATTAGGTCATGCTGATTGAATTGGCACCTAGATCAGTCATATTGATCAACCTTAATGGCATGGGCTAACTCGAATCGCTTAGCAATTTAATCAAAATCTAGTTTATCAAATTGGTCAGATAAGTGAGATCAATGGGAGGGTTTGCTAAGCTTGCCTTAGACACCATCGAAATAGATAGGTAAGCTGCTCTAAATTAAAAACCACCAGTTGAAATGCCAAACTTACCTTAGACACCAATTGATTAATTAGTTTTGATTTGACCAACCTAATGATTCAGATTCAACCAATGAGCCATAATCAAGGTTTATTTGGTCTAATCAAAGACATGGACTTGACCATCTACAATTATTATACTAAAAAAATTCTGATTAATCTAATTCAATATTTAGTTAGACTTAATCAATTTCTTTACATAATCAATCAATTCTTTGATTCTAACCTTAGGTTTAACCCAATTAAAGAGAAAGACCTTATTTGAGCTAACCCATGCCCCATATTTTATATAATGTCATTAGATCTAAATCATAATTCTAGATATATTGAGTTTAACACTTAATTCTTAATTAAGTTTTGCATCAACATGGTTGAGATTTTGAAAATAATTTTTTATGTAAATTTTTTACATCAAATCATAAAATTTTTTAGATCAAATCTAATTTTTTATGATTTTAAATTAAAATAATTTTGATTAAACCAGATTAGATGTAACTAGTTTCTTCGTAACTTGCATCACATACAATAATACCTAGGGTTTCAAGATCTAAAAGTTTGCAAGAAAGTAAGTTTTTTCTTTTCACTTTCTTCTTCATAGGACCTTAGAGTGGCACCTCTACATGCCATAAAGAGCACCCCATTGAATGGAAAGAAAAGGCCATAAAATTCTACTTGCTCTTATGACCGGACGGCTTGGTGATTATCCAATCTGAGTACTTTGCTACTCAAATCATATAATCTAAATAGATAATAATCAGATCTAAAAATAAACTAATTTAGATCTAATCTAAATCATAAATAATCAAATCAAATATCAAAAATTTAGATCTAACATCATATTAATTCATATCGAAAGAACCATGCTCTGATACTAATTGAAGAAAATATGCGGTAGTGTGTACATGCGATTTTAAAATTTTGGGCAGCAGATATGAATGATTAAATAATTTAATCCTAATCATATACATAAGATCTAATCTTAAACTACTATATCATAATCTATGATATGAAAAATATATACTTTAGATCTGAAAATAAAAACATGCATCGATCTCATCGATGCTGAAAATCTAGATCTAACTATTAGATCTACCATAGGAATCAAAATAAGTGAGAGATCATTATCAAACAAATTTTGATCTTCATCTCCTCTGGTTAAATGATTAGAGAGGGTGTTTCTCAGATCACTTACAGCCACACAGAGTCATCTGACCTCTATAAGAAAATCCATGTGAAGACTGATACAGATCAAGAACTTGGAGGTGCTAGCTTGTAAGTAACTTTGACAGCTGGTTTCTTCCTCCGTCAAGCAACTTGGACACTCCAAAATAAGAGAAAATCTAGAGGAGGAAGAGAGGAGGAGGAGAAGAGGCTCTGAAAATAAAAATCAGCAAGGGATTGATCAAGGGATGTCCAAGAGAGAGGACCCTTTTTTATAGACTAGGAATTAGGATTTTTACAAGGAAGGGCACCAATAGTTCATGCCAAAACCACCTTTTGGCATCCCAAAAAATTTTAAAAAAATAATTAAGATATGAAGAAGGATTTTGACTTCTCTCACACCAAAGGATTCTTAAAAAAAAAAAAAAAAATAATATGGTGCCAACAATATTCTATGTATGAAAAAATTCTTTCCTAGTTTACATCTTATCTCTAATTCGAATCGCATTCGAATTAGGCAAGAGATACAATTATGACTTATCAAATATTACCACCCACTCTTATTGGACCCTTTATCATGATGCCAAAAATCATAACCCAAATCCAATTAGGCATAGAGAAATTGGCATGGGTTCAGGAGTGGTGCAAGAGATAAGGATAGAGTCCAAGTTGACATGGACTCTTCATTTCTAATTCTGACTCTAGTCCAAATCAAATTTGGAACCCACTCATGAACCTAATCTAATTAAAAATCTAGATATCTCATTAAATTTCTAATCTAATTAAAAATTAGCCAAATTAAAATTTTGATCGAATCAGAATCAAATTTCTCTTGTAATCGGGCTCGATCATATCAAATCCAATCAGAGTCGAACTGAATCTAATTCAATTAGACTTGATCCAAAGCTCTTTGCTCAATCAAATTAAGTCAATTAGTAATCTAATTACTAATTAATTTTTTATTAATAGTAGAGTCTCAGTCTCAATGGGACTATCCCACAGAGTCCTAGTCCGAATAGGACTTTTCACCAGAGTCACAATCCAATTGGACTCTCCAGCCATCTGATCTGATCAAATCTTCTAATGCATGGACCTCATAGGTTTGAACCTAAGTCAGTAATATAAAAATAATTTTTTATACTAATCGATATAACCATCTAGCAATGGTGACCCGATGATCGAATAGGTCGAAGTATTATAAAGCGACCTTCTAGAACCTACTGGCATATGGTTACTGTATAATTCATCCTTTTGACCCAAATGCTCAAAGCGATCTTGGGTTTAACTATCAATTCTAATTTAGTCGATCACATTGTATTTCAATCTTTCAAATTCATCTCATGGATTATCCTGACCAAGATTTTATCGAATTGAAATTTACTGATGCATATCTCCTACTAATTCAGAGGGGTCAATTCTATCTTGACTAACACACTGACTTGATAAGTACTTGATTGCACCCAGTATCCTTCTGTTATTGAGTTAAAAACTCAGATGGTTCGGTATTAAAGTATAGTGAGTTACTTACAAATCATCATGGTGGTCTCAAATCGAAGGGACACTCATACTCATACCCTTCACGAGCTACTTTAGACAGCAGAGTGCTCGGCACATGGTCACATTCGATGTGAATATACTCTTACATTCCATCTGCATGCCATAATAGTATCTCCACACTCTTTGATTAAGAGGATAATCAACTCATATGGCACATAATGACCTACACTTGATATCACTATGGTCCTAGTAATAGCATATCATTTGATTATAAATATTTTTAAGGACTTAATGATAAATCTATCTTTATCGATTAATTATAGTCCTAAGGACTTCATTATAACATAAGAGTTTAAATATGATCAATTTATAATAAAAATATTAAATATTTTTATTAATAAAAAATTATATATAATTTACAAGATGAGCACAATCGTCAACAGGCTGATGATTGACTTGTTGAGAATTGTGTCCCAAAGCTAATCGTCAACCTGTTAATAGTTGTGCTTATCATTGTAATTGTATATAAATTATTAAATTAATAAATATTATTTGATTTTTTCATCACTGTGTATATTTTATTTTGAACTCCTGTTATGTGATGAAGTTCTTAGAACTATTAGATTCGATATAGGAGGATATATCATTAGTCCTTAAATGAGTTCGTGACCAAATGATATGTTATTACTAGGACGATAGATATATCAAGTGTAGATCATTGTGTGCTATATAAATTGGTTGTCCTCTTAATCAAGGAGCGTGAAGATGCTGGTATGGCATACAGATGAAATATAGCAGTATATTTCACTGAACGTGACCAACTTTGAAGCACTTTACTGTCAAAAGTAACTTCGAAGGGATATAGGTGTAAGTGTCCCTCTAACCTGAGATCACCATAGTGACTTGCAAGCAACTCACTATATTTTGGTGCCAGACTATCTAAATTTTTAATTCAACAATAAAAGATTTCTGGATATAGTCAAGTACTTGTGAAGTCGATGTGTGAGTCAAGATAGAATTGACCCCTTCAAATAAGTAGGAGTTAATGTATCAGTGTGTTTCAATTCAGTAAAATCTTGGCTGGGATAATCCATGTGATGGATTTTGAAAATAGAAATATAATGTGGATGGCCATATCAAGATTGAAAGTTAAATCTTAGGTCACCTTGAGCATTTAGATCAAAGAGATGAATTATACAGTAACTATATTCAAATAGGTTCTTGAGTGTTACTTTGCATACATTCGGCCTATTCGGACGTCAGATACTATTGCTAGTTGGTTACTCCGATTGGTACAGAAATTAGTTTCTGTGCTATCGACTTAGGGTCGAACCTATGGGGTCACACACATTAAAAGTTTTTCTTTGATTATATGGCTAATTTGAAGAGTCCCAGTCAATGGGGACTCTGGTGAAGAGTCCCACTGGATGGGGACTCTAAAGAAGAGTCCCACTAGACTTGGACTTTTTCTTTATTGAAGAATTAATTAGTGATTAAATCATTAATTAGCTTAATTTAATTGAGCATTAAAGTCTGGATCAAGTCTGATTGAATTTGATTCAGTCAAGTCTGATTAGGTTATGAGATGACCTAATTGATAAGGGAGAAATGATCCAGATTTGATCGAATATATAACTTAATTAATTTATTATTTTGATCAAGTTTAATTGAGATTGTAGGAGCCTAATTAGATTAGGTTCATCATATTTTATTTGGATCTAATTGGATTAGATTTGAAAGAAATTCAATTAGTTAAACCCTAGAGTCCCAAATGAATAGGACTTTATCTCTTACGCCACCTAAATTGTGTCAAGCCTTTTCTCATCGCACAAAATTAGTATGTATGTGAGAAAATCAAAATAATAATCTTTTTCTTATCACCCATTAAGGATAGAAATTGGTTAGTTTTGATTTGAATTCAAATTAGTTTGAATTTCAACTTAAAACCTCATCCATATCTTTCCACACATTGACTATTTTTTAAGGGGTCTATTTTGTATGAGAAAAAGAGGTCTTTCTAATTGATTTTCATACCCAATTTTTTTTGGTAAGTCTCTCTTTAAGTTAGATAAAGGTGAGAAAAAGTTGGAGTTGAATTAAAATTCAAAAAAAATTGAATTGCAACAAAATCTAGCCCTTATCCTATTTTATTTGGTTTGTATGACAACCATAAAAAGGCCACAATTTTGTGCAACAAAAGAGGAGAGATTTTCACCGTGAGATACCAAAGAGAAAGAGGGTCAAAAATACCTTTTTGAGACCTAAGGATTGGATGGGTTTCCTTCCTTCTTGGCATGAACAACGGAGGAGACCGTTCTCCTCTTGGGTGAGAGTCCTAGAACTGTTCTAGATTTTTGGATGAGAGAAAAATCAAAGAGAAAAAAGTCTTCATCTAATTTTTCTCTACCATCCAAATCTTTCTCTGATCCATCTTTGATATCAAAAAGATTTGAGATGATCAAAGAAAGAGATCAAGTCAGATCTGCCATCAGAAACTGACTGCGTGAGCATCGGTGCGAGCTAGCACTCCCATAGAGGGCTAATCGATCTGAGGGGCTTTGTGTGGACCATCTGTAGAGGTTGGATGCTTGTGCAACTACTCGATATCAGTAAAAACTTCATACCATACTTACTAGTAGTGAAGATCATCAACCTACAAAAAGGTGATGAGTTCTTAACTTTACCAACATAATCTTAAGGTTAGATCAAATTCAGGGCATCGATGTGATCGATGCAGTTTTTTATTTTATTTTAGATTTTATATTTAAATTTTTTATGTTATAAATCTTTAATAGTAGTTTAGATTTGATCTAAGATATATTTAAAAAATTAAAATATTTAATCTTTTATTATTCTACTATAAAATTTTAAAAATACATATTTTGAACTACCCATTTTTCTTTCAGATGGTATCAGAGCCAGGATTTTTATGACATAAATTTTTTTATATATAATTTGATTTTAATTATTTAGATTAGATCTAAATAGTTAATTTTGAATCTAAGTAGTATAGTAATCTGATTGGATAGATCCTCATAGCTATCCAGTCATAGGAGAAATCAGGATTTCACTATCCTATTTATCCATTCGATGGGATCTCCTATGGCATGTAGGGATGCTGCACGATCTTTTCCATGATGATGAACAACAAAAAAAAAATTAAAATTTTATTTTAGATCTAAAATAATATTATTAGATCTGAAATTAAAATTTTGATCATTAGATGATTGATTATAAAAATATTTTATAAAATTAAAAACTATTTTCAAGCATCGAATCTGAACCCATATCAGTCCAAAACTTAATTGAGAATTAAGTGACCTAGATTTGAGAATCAAAGATCTAAGATATTAATTTCATAATTCATAGGTTAATGGGTTAGCTCGAGTCAAGTCTATTTAACTAGGTTAGCCTAAGGTTAGAAATCATTGATAATGGACCATGTTAGTAATTGATCAAATCTAATTAAAGGTTAATTCTGATTGGGTCAATTTTTTCTCTTGATCAATTTTAATAAATATAGTTGGTCAAGTCCATGTCTTTGATTAGACCAATATGGACTTTGATCGTAGCTCCGTGGTCGAATCCAAGTCTATAAGTTGATCAAATTGAAAATGACTAACCAGTTGGTGTCTAAGGAAAGTATGGTAATTTTTGATTGATGGTCATTAATTGGGAGCTACTCACGTAGATTGAATCTATGTCGAGTTAATGGCATATCCCTCCCATCGATCTCACTTACCTGGCCAATATGGTGAATCATGTTTTAATTAGATCACTTAATGATTGGAGTTGACCCATGCTAACTAGAAAATCAGTGTAACTGATTTAGGTACCCCTAGTTTGACTTATCTTGAGTTTTCTTCATGACTTGGTGAAGTTAGTGAGAGAATTTATAACTGGTTGGCTGGACTAGCTTTTACTTAATCTTCTTTAATCTGACTTTGTGAAGTCAGTGGGAGGGTTAAGATTAACTGACCAAGTCTTTTCCTATCTCTCAATTCAACTAATTAAATCCTCTAAAATTATTAAGTCTCTAAAAATAAAATAGTTATGGTGATAACTAGATCATAGCATCTCATTAAGTTAGGTGATAATGAGTCCAACGGTTTAGATGATCATTAGAGGTGTCACACACCTGGTGCTCATCTAGCTATCGAAATTATCATTCATAATATGTTATTTTATTTGTGTCTTTCTGATGATGGTCTGGTTGGTCGAGCCACACTCAGACCTGGTCACTCGTTTGTTAGATACACTAAATTTTAGCATGTTAATGGTTGGACCTAACCAGAACTTTCAGTGGAGGTGCCACACGCCTACTGAAGAGGTGTCTGGGGCAAAATTGAATACTAAAAATTATTTGGTGAAATAATTGGTTAAGAACCTATCCGTGGGTACACAAGGGTTGGTCGAGCCACACTCGGGCCCATGTGCAGTCCATGTAGATTCTAGTACCCACTAAAAAATTAGTGTAATTCTTTAAATTGAAGGTAGAGGCTATCAATTCGAATAAAATAGTGGGAGAACCTTTAGACTAAAATTTATATCTTTAGGCTTAATCAATTCATATACTAATTAGGTTCTAATTTTTTTTTACAATTATGGCCACCACCTTGTCACTCCGATCACTATTAGATAGTGATAAATTGATGGGTTCAAATTTCGATAGCTGATATCAAAAGCTCAAAATTATCCTGGAGCACGAACAGATCTTGTATGTGTTAACTGATCTGACACCCAAGGAGTCAACTCCAAATGCACGTAGCTCGATCAGAGACACTTATCAAAAATGGCTCAATGATCGGACTACGGTTCATTGTATTATGCTGGCAGTGATGAATGATGAGTTTAGCCATCATTTCGAGAATGCTCAGCCACAAGATATGTTACAAATATTGAACGAGTCCTTTGGTACACTCGATGATGTTGAGAGGCACAAGACTAGTTGTGCCATCTTCAACGCTCGAATGAGGGAAGGAGCATTAGTCACTGATCATGTATTGTACATGATCAAGATCATTGAGTGCCTAAGCAAGCTCGACTTTTCTTCGCATGAGCAGTTGGGGAAAGATGCTATTTTGAACTCTCTGCCCAAGTCCTACCTCCCTTTTCTTATTCATTTTTGAATGACAAAGTCTACAGTTAACTATCATGGTTTGCTGGGGTTACTGCAAAACTTTGAGAAGGATCACCAGCTCCAAAAAGAGTCGGTGAATATTGTGTGAGGGTCTTTTCTGGATGTTGATTTTTTAAGAAAGAAAAGAAGAACAAGAAGAACAAGAAAAGGGTGCAAAGTGCTGGGGCACCCAAGCCCAGTCAGACCAAAAAACTCAAATCTGATTAGAGTCAGATGGAATGCTTCTATTGCAAGAAGCAGGGGCACTAAAAAAGAATTATCCTCAATACATTGCCTCCTTGGATCCGAACAGATCGAGAAAGAAGCAAGTTGTTACTGGATAATGTAATTATATAATAACACCTTGTAATTTTTTAATTTGTGATCTACTACCTGGGTATTAGATATCGAAAGTCTTTTAATATTTGTAATTCATTGCAAGGTCTACAGGTCAGTAGAAGATTTGAAGAAGGCGAAAGGTTCCTTAATGTTGGAGATGAAAGACCAGTTTCAGTTTTAGCATTAGGGACTATTAAGCTTGTATTCAAGTCTAATATAATTATTCTAAGTGAATGTCACTTTTGTCCATCCTTTTTATTGAATATTATTTCTGTAGGTCTTTTGACCATGTATGGTTATAAAATTTTAATAAAAAAAATAATTTTAATATCATTATGAATGGTGTTAATGTGATGAATGGATAACTGAATAATGGTATTTACATATTATCACAACCTGTTAGTGTAATTTACACATCCAACAAACATCCTAGAATTAGTGATGTCTCCGATATCTACCTTTGGCATTGTAGGTTAGGTCATGTTAACAAGAACAGAATAAACAGGTTGACACTAGAGGAAATCCTCAAAGTCAGTGATTGTGAATCATTCTCAACCTGTGAGTCCTGTCTTCTTGAAAAAATGATCAAATCACCTTTTACTGAAAAAGGTGAGCGAGCCAGTGAAGTTTCAAATCTGATACATACTAATGTATGTGGACCGATGAACACTAGTGCCAGAGGTGGATATTATTATTTCATTACATTTACAGATGAGCTATCGAGGTATGGGCACATCTACTTAATGACACATAAGTCAGAATCATTTAAAATATTCAAATAATTTCGTAATAAAATAGAAAAATAAACTAGAAAGAGTATTAAAACTCTTTGGTCTAATCGAGGAGGAGAATACCTCTCCAGTGAATTTCTGACATACTTAGAAGAGAATGAGATTCTCTCACAATGGACCCCTCCTGGAACACCATAGCATAATGGTGTATCGGCAAGGAGGAATCGAACCCTGTTAGACATGGTTCGTTCCATGATGGACTTTGCAAGTCTATCGAATTTTTTTTGGGGATACACACTCGAGTCGGCTTGTTATATTTTAAATAAAATTTTGAGTAAGTCTGTAAGTAAAACATCACATGAGATGTGGATAGGACGTAAGCCAGCACTCTCTCATTTGAGAGTTTGGGGATGTCCGACTTATGTTAAATATTTGAAAACTGACAAGCTTAGACCAAGGTCTGACAAATATCTTTTTGTAGGGTATCCAAAAGAGATGAAGGGATATTACTTCTACTTTGCTGACGAACAGAAGGTGTTCTTCAGTAATAGGGCTATCTTTTCAAAAAAAAAGTTTTTTGGTAAAGAAACTAGTGCCTCAAAGATTGAACTTAATGAAGTTCAATCGATAGAAGAACTGACACAATCTAGTAAACCATAGAGTCGGACTTGATTAGATTAAATTCAAAACTTATTGTAGAAACATCTTTAAGAAGATTTGATAGAGTATTGTGTCAACTAGATAGATACTATGATTTCTTAGTCCGAGATGGGGATCCAATTGAACTCGATGAAAATAATGAGGATCCGATCACCTATATGGATACAATACAGAGGTCTGACTCCGATAAGTAGCTGGAAGCCATGAAATCTAAAATGAAGTCCATGAAAATCAATAATATATGGATATTGGTTGATCCACCTGAAGGGATAAAACCCATAGGGTGTAAGTGGATCTTCAAAAAGAAGAAGGATGCAGACGGGAAGGTGGAGACCTATAAAGCCTATCTAGTTGTCAAAGATTACCATCAGCATTATGGTATTAACTATGACAAGATATTTTCTCCTGTGATAATGCTCAAGTCTATTCAGATTATGTTTGCGATAGCAGTCCATCTAGACTATGAAATCTGACAAATGGATGTGAAAACAGCCTTTCTAAATGGAGAACTAGAAGAAGAGGTGTATATGATACAACTTGAAGGTTTCATATCCACAGATGAATCTAAGGTGTGCAATCTTCAAAGATCCATCTATGGACTTAAGCAAGTATCTCGAGTTGGAACATGCATTTTGATAAAGTGATCAGAACGTATGGCTTCATTAGGAATGAAGAGGAATCCTGCATATACAAATAGGTTAATAACTCTATGGTAGTATTTCTTATTTTGTATATTGATGATATTCTCTTAATCGAAAATGACATCCCTACATTATAGGAAATAAAAGTTTGGTTGTCATCACATTTCTCCATGAAAGACTTGGGAGAAGCATCCTTCATCTTTGGGATGAAGATCTATAGAGATAGATCTAAAAGGTTGCTTGGATTATCCCAATCAACGTACATTGATATTGTGCTGAAAAGGTTCAGCATGGAGAATTTCAAGAAAGGCTATCTTCCGATAGACCAAAAAAATTTTCTCTCGAAAAGTGATTGTCCGACAACTCCTCAAGAGAGAGAGCGTATGAGTAGAATTTCATATGTTTCGGCAGTAGGATCTATTATGTTATGCCATGACATGATGCGATCGGATGTGGCATACTCATTAGGAGTAGTGAGTAGATACCAGTCTGATCCAGATGAGAATCATTGGAAGGTCGTAAAGACTATCCTTAAGTATTTGAGAAATACTAAGGATCAGTGACTTATCTATGAAGAATCCGACTTAAAACTTATGAGGTTTACAAACTTCAATTTTCAGTCAGATCATGATGACAACAAAAGCATGTCGGGATATATTTATACCCTGAACGATGGAGCAATCTGCTGAAAAAATTTCAAGCAGCACACTATGGCCAACTCTACTTGTGAGGTAGAATATATCGCGGCATCCGATGCTATGAAGAAAGCTGTGTGGCTATGAAAGTTCATCAATGAGCTCGGAGTGGCACCCTCCCTTGATAGCCCCGTCTTGTTGTACTGCGACAATACTGGTGCCATTGCTCAAGCGAAGGAACCGAAGTTACATCAGTGGACCAAGCACATTCTGCACCACTACCACTAGTCCGAGAGATTGTGAATTGAGGTGACGTCGAGCTTCAAGAGATCGATGGAAAAGAGAATCTGACCGATCCATTTACTAAAGCCTTTGACGTCAAGGAGTTCGAAGACCACAAATCAAAGATGGGTATACGATACTGCACCAATTGACTTTAGTCCAAGTGGGAGTTGTTGAAAATTATGTCCCAAAATCAATCGTCAGCCTTTTGACAGTTGTGCTTATCATTGTAATTGTATATGAATTATTGAATTAATAAATATTATTTAATTTTTTTATCACTGTGTACATCTCATTTTGAACTCCTGTTATATGATAAAGTCCTTAGGACTATTTGATTGGATATAGAAGAATATATCATTTAGTCCTTAAATGAGTTCGCGACCAAATGATATACTATTACTAGGATGATAGATATATCAAGTGTAGGTCGTTGTGTACTATATAGGTTGGTTTTTCTCTTAATCAAGGAGCGTGGAGATGCTGGTATGGTATGCAGGTGAAATATAGAAATACATTTTACTGAATAGGACCAACTCTGGAGTACTCTGCTATCAAGAGTCACTTTGAAGGGATATAGGTATAAGTATCCCTCCGACCTGATATCACCATGGTGACTTGCAAGCAACTCACTATGCTTTGGTACCGGACTAACTGAATTTTTAATTTAGCGATGAAAGATTTTTGGACATAGTCAAGTACTTATGAAGTCGGTGTGTGAGTCAAGATAAAATTGACCCCTCTAAATAAGTAGGAGTTAATGTATCAATGTGTTTCAATTCAGTAAAACTTTGACCGGGGTAATCCATATGATGGATTTTGAAAATTAAAATACAATGTGGATGAGCATATCAGGGTTGGCAGTTAAACCTTAGGTCACCTTAAGCATTTGGGTCAAAAAGATGAATTATACAGTAACTATATTCAAATAGATTCTTGAGTATTGTTTTGCATACATTCGGCCTATTCGAATGTCGGGTAGTATTGCTAGATGGTTACTCTGATTGGTATAAAAATCAGTTCCTGCGCTACCGACTTAGGTTCAAACCTATGAGGTCACATACATTAGAAGTTTCTCTTCGATCATATGGCTAATCTGAAGAGTCCTAGTCAACAGAGACTCTGATGAAGAGTCCTACTTGACAGAGATTTTGGTGAAGAGTCTCACTGGATGGGGACTCTGTTGAAGAGTCCCACTGGATGGAGACCCTAGAGAAGAGTCCCACTAGACTTGGACTTTATCTTTAATAAAGAATTAATTAGTGATTAGATAACTAATTAGCTTAATTTGATTAAGTATTAAAGTCTGGATCAAGTTTGATTGAATTTGATTCAATCAAGTCAAGTCTAATTAGGTTATGAGATGATCTAATTGGTAAGGAAGAAATGATCCTGATTTGATCGGATCTATAGCTTAATTAATTTATTAATTTAATTAATTTTAATTAATATTATAGGAGTCTAATTAGATTAGGTTCATCATATTTTATTTGAGTCTAATTGGATTGGATTTAAAAGAAATCCAATTGGTTAAACCCTAGAGTCCCAAATGAATAGGACTCTATCCCTTACGCCACCTAAATTATCTCACATCTTTTCTCACCATATAAAATTAGTTTGTATATAAAAAAATTAAAAAATAATCTTTTTTTTATCACCCATTAAGGATAGAAATTGATTGGTTTTGATTTGAATTCAAATTAGTTTGAATTTCAACTTAAAACCTTATTCATATCTTTCCACACATTGGCTGCTTTTGAAGGGGTCTATTATGTATGAGAAAAAGAGGTATTTTTAATTGATTTGTTATGCCTAATTTTTTTGGTAAGTCTCTCTTTAAGTTAGATAAGGGTGAAAAAAGTTAGAGTTGAATTGAAATTCAAAAGAGTTTGAATTGCAACAAAATTCAGCCCTTATCCTGTTTTATCTGGTTTGTGCGACAACCATAAAAAGACCATAATTTTGTGTAACAAAAGAGGAGAGCTTTTCACTGTGAGATACCAGAGAGAAAGAGGGTCAAAAATACCTTTTTGGGATATGAGGATTGGGTGGATTTCCTTCCTCCTTGGCATGAACGAAAGAGGAGACCATTCTCCTCTTGGGTAAGAGATCTAAAATTGTTCTAAGTTTTTGAGTGAGGAAAAAATCAAAGAGAAGAGAGTCTTCATCTGATTTTTCTTCACCATCCTTCTCTAATCCATCTTCAACATTAAAAAAATTTGAGATAATGAAGAAGAAGATCAAGTCAGATCTATTATCAGAAGCTGACTGCGCAAGTTAGCACTCCCACGGAGGGCTGATTAGTCCGAGGAGCTTCGTGTGGACCATCCATAGAGGTCGGATACTTGTGTGACTGCTCGATATCAGTAAGAGCTTTATACCACACTTACCAATAGCGGAGATCATCAACCCATGAAAAGGTGATGAGTTCTAAATTCTACTGACATAATCTAAAGGTTAGATCAAATTCAGGATATCGATGTGATTGATGTAATTTTTTATTTTATTTTAGATTTTATATGTAAATATTTTATGTCATAGATCCTTAATGGTAGTTTAGATCTGACCTAAGGTATATTTATAAGATTAAAATATTTAATCTTTTATTATTCTGCTATAAAATTTTAAAAATACATGCTTTGAACTACCTATTTTTCCTTCATGACTTTGGGACACATTTTCCAACAATGGCTACCCCAAACAGATCTCAAGTCATATAGGATAGAGATGGAATCGAGCTGTCTGGCTTGACTCCCATATTTGCCCATCCATGAGTAGCAGATATTTACCTCAAGGCATGGGGGTAAGATCATGTGAAAGCTCTCAAAGTTAGGTGGAGGCCGAATGTCGAGTCGAGAAAGAGATTGTTGAAATTTGATACCTCAAATTTGATCTATAGTAGGAGAAAAATTCAAGATGGAGAAGTCCAACTCGAAAAGCATGTCACAAGGAGCCCAAAAGAGCACAGTACATTGGGCTTGCAATGCAGGGCCCGCAGGCTGGCCCATGGGTGCATAAGGCTCACAGCAGCATAGCCCAGGCAAGCGCACGACCTAGGCCCAGGCATGCATGGATGCATGCAGCCAAGGTGGGCGCTTGCACGGGGAGCTAGGATTTCGCACAATCCACTATGGATAGTGGGAGGAATCACTGTCCATGAGGCTGCCATGGATTGGAGTGGAGCAGGAGGCAAAAATCACGACGTATGCAAGGTTTTGCATGATCCAATGGTTTAGAAAGGTCACAGGTGTGATCTTGTGCGATCGGGTGGTTGTTGGCACATGTGGTGAAGATTGGATGGCCAGAGATGTTTTAGACTCAAATCAGGATTGTGATTCTGATGCAGATTGGGTTTTGGGGCCTATAAAAAAGGCTTGATGGCCTGTGAAGATAAGGGAGAATCAGGACATCACAATAGAGCATCAGAGATGAATTGATAAGAGAATTAAATTTAGTTCATATTGAATTATAGTAAAACTATATGATGTTTTAAATGTATTAAACTGAAGGGATGCATTCGATGCATATTAAGGATGATAACTTATATTGATTGTAAAATAACTTAGAAATTCTATATTTAATATTAGTATGTATTGATAGGTTTGAATCAGAGTGTGCACCAAAAGCATAGTGATCTGGATTATTTTGAGCTAGCTAGTAATATTGATTCTTTGAGTTAAAAATTTATAATAGAAGATATGATTTGATATCCTTATAAAAAAAATTTATTGATAATGAAAAGGATAATATTTTTTATTCTGAATTATTTTAATATCGCTATGTAATTTTCATAAGTAGAACTTCTATCTACCATGCTAAGAACTTTTTTTAGCATCCCAAGTTTAGGATGATTGGACCACTGATTCTTGATTTGGGATTTGAAATATTTGAAGCTTATATTTCTCTATTTGTTAGAAAGGATATTAGATTGTTTATTGACCTTAGATTTTATACTCGAATATTTATCTACCGAGAGCATATTAAAATTTTTAATAAGAAACTTGATATTCTTATCTAAAATTAAGATATTTATTTTAATTACCAAAGATAATGTTCTGATTAAGATCAACCCTTATGGTATTGACCTTTTCCTTATGAAATGATTTATTGATGAAATTGCATCAATAATTGGAATATTGAAAAGTTCAAGGATGAGATTTAGAATTATGAATTTTCAACTTTAGAAAATGCAAGAAAAATTTTGAGGAGAAAATTTTTTTAAAAGGGAGAATGTAATACACCACACAAATCTTAAAGCTGCACCAAAAAAAACAACAAAAAGAGAACAAAAAATAGAGAAGACTCATGTTAGGAGTCTTCTCCCTTTGAATTCCTGATCAGAGTGAATGAATGGCTTTGGGGAGTAGTCCAGCTTCTCCCCCCTTCCCCTCTATCTAAAGGAATGAACTCTCTTACAAAACTCCATCGTTCGCCACTATTTTTTGTCAAAAAAGATCGATCTTTGTTTTCTCAAGTTCATCAAAAATTATAGCCGAGTGTCATCGAAAAAGTCAAATAAGAACTTAAAAAGTTTAGATTGGTCTTTTTTCTAGCTTCCCTAACCATCAAAGCCTTGATTCTGACTGGCAATCTCCAAATTTCTCTTGGGTTAAATCGAGCCTTATTTTCTCTATTTTTTGTTGAGTTTTCTTTGAACTTTCGACACCGCTTGTCACTATCGATCACCAGGAAGAGAAGTGTTGGCCATGCCACCATCATCTTGCCGACTCCTGACCTTAGCCATGCGGCTGTGGCCTCCGATCTAGGGAACAAATGGGGACCCGAAGGTCCCCTATTCCATTAGGAAGAAAAGAGAAGAAAAAAAAAGGAAAAGAAAGAAAAAAAAAAAAAAGAGAGAGAGAAAGAGTTTCTCTCTCCTCCCTCTTCTCTCTCTTTCTCTTTTGGAATTATTTCTCTCTCCACCTTCTTTCTCTAGTTTCTCTCTACCTTATCTCTCTAGAACAATCCCATTTTCTCTCTCTAAAAATATCTCTTTCTAGATTATCTCTCTTCTAGGATTTTTTTGATCCTAAAAAGATCCTCTAATATCTTTAATAAGTCCTGGTGATGGGATCTTGATCGTTGATTGTCAAACAATTTGTCGGTCTCTATCTTGATCAGACAGAGCATTATAAGATTCATTATTGATTTTATCCTACCTTGACCTTTGATCATCGAGCATCGTGTTGACCTCCAACCTAACTCTTATTGATATTACTGATTTGATCAGCCTTGATCTCTATTGAACACCCATAGCATAATCTGATCTTGATTAAATGAAGTTAGATGAGTGACCAACCCAGACCGTTAGATGAGACTACTTATGAATCATGTCTTTCCTAATTATCCTTATTTCTTTTGATTATTGGACTAAATTTTATATAGGACTATGGTCATCTCGAGAAGAAGATGTCTAGCAGTAAGTACTACGGTCTGATCTATGAATTGAAGATTTTGAAAAGGCATTTATGGAATGATATGGATTTGTTGGAATACATGTGAGTAAGTAATGCTATATTTTTTTTAAATTTATTGATAAATTATAAAATATTTTTTGTATTGGATTATTCATGATTTATGAATCTGATGTATGTATTTTGAGTTATCGAATATACCTTTTCCTTTTGGAATATTAAGTATCTGCGATCGAATTTATTGAATTTGATATGGATTATATTGATTGATTTCAATGTCGCCTGTTTTATAACTTTTCAAACTGGAATATGAAAAGTATTTAGATTTGAGATGAATTTTGACTCATAGCCTAACTATATATTGAACTCCGTCAGTGGAGATTAAGCACTGGTACTTTGATATCTTACCAATGGGATGGTTAAATACTTGTATTCTGATACCCTGCTAATAGAGGTTATGTACTGATATTTTAATACTTTTCTAATAGGACAGTTAATACTGATACTTGATACTTTGCCAGTGGGGGTTATGTGTTGATACATTGATTTGATTCATGATTGTCGAGACGAACATGATTTTTGAAAGAAATCAATTTATGAATGATAATAAATTTGTATGATTTTTATTTGATTAATATTGTATATTTTGAATTGATACTGATACGATCGTGATGTTGTCGTTAGGATACCATGATTATCAATCAAATTCTGACTTAATAAAAATTAAAAATATATAGAAAGTAGTGAGTCAGGTCGAATCTATAGAGAAGGCAGGATTTGATTTGAAATCTTTGATTTTATAAAAAAAAAAAAATTTTGAAGAAAAGTAATTTAAGTCAAAAAATAAAAATTAAAAGTGCGAAAAATAAATTCGATATTAAGATCTACTATTTAGATCCTAGCTTCTACTTATAATAAAAATAAATACTAAGAATTTAAAGTGCATAAAATAAATTGGTACTAAGATCTACGAACTAGATCCTAGCATCCACTTGCAAAAAAATAAAAGATAGAAATTTAAAGTACAAGAAAATAAATTTTATATTAATTAAAATTAAAATTTAAGTACAATAAATTTAAAAAGAATAATAAAATAAAATAAAAATAAAACTGTAATAAGAATCTGAAGTTGATTAGCCCAGCCTCATCGAAAAGATGGTTGATGATCTCTCCTTCTTCCGTCATACTTCGTAGAATGAACCACTTTTCTCCTTCTTCTTCTTGGGTCCTTAAAGCTATATAATATTTTTTTCTATCTTTTTCTACTTTTTTCACTAAATTTTTTTGCTCTCAAGATTTATTCCCGGACCTTCTATTTATAGATAATTTTTTCATATTTTTTTGGTAGGAAAAGGAGTCCTAAAATCCTTAGAAATCATATAAAACCCTTGACAATTATTTCTGATCATCAGATTAGCTTCGAACCACTCAGATCTGATCAAAAATCACTATTTTAATCTTTATCAAAGTTGGATTAAACCACAGCCATTCGATCATGCTTTGGATGAGATCTGGGCCATCGATCAGTGCCTTTTATCTCCTATTCAAAGTCAGAATGAATGCTAGCCGTTGGATCAGCCATCGGATGGATTTTTGACCGTCGGATCATGCTCAAATCTCCTTCGTTTAACCGACAATGAATGTGGGCCATCAGATCTAATTCAGTTTGAATTTGGACTGTCGGATCATGCAAAATCATCTCAGCCCACCATGAGCCATGCCTGTAGATCGCGAAAGGTTTTCTGTGGACCACACCTTGATTTGTGGACCGAGCGGCCGGTCCATCGTGCATCGAAGGTAATAAAAATTATTTTTTAAGATATTTTGGTTCGATTTTTGCTTCGATTTTCATTTGAAAAATTGAAAAAAAATATGCATTAAATTTATCAAAAATTTCTCATCATTTTGGTGCTTAAATTGCTCAATTGAATTAACATCTATTTTTTATAAATATGTTCTAATTTTATTTTTTTTAAAATTATTTATTTTTATAAAAAAATTTAATTTATTAATAAAATTAGATTTTTAAGAATATGTTAGCACCATAAATTATCAAAAATATCTATAATAAATATAAAAATATATCACTTATCACACCCTCCAACTTGAACTTTGCTCGTCCTCGAGTAAAGAAAGAATTTAGAATTAAGTATCGTTTAACTTAAAGTTTCAAATTTCATCAAATAACTTTCAAAAAGCTACTGATATTCAGTAGAGCGTGAGTGAGGTATGTTATTGGGGTATCAATATTAATCAATGTGGGAGTTAAACCAAAAATACTAAATCTTTTCTAATTTTTCTAAATTATCCCTATCTTTATCTTTAAATCATTAATCTTCATATTGACAAATGTATTGTTACTTTCATCCTTCATTTATTGAATTTTTTTAAATATTATACTACTATTGAGTATCTTAACCCTTTAAGCTTTCTGTTTGACCCATGTAGCGAGTTTTCAGTCAATGACTCCCAAACCAGACGGCTTTAGGACATTAGGTATAGAATGTCCCTCGCACCTACTTGCTCAAATCAAACATGCTATGAGTTAAAACTAGCTTTACAACAATGCTTCTTTGCCCTTCATACCTTTTGATGTGAAACTCAATGCTTGCTTAGGTAAAGAGGCTCGATTACTCAGTATGAAGTACTTGAAAACTTTTTTTTAATATATATATATATGAAGAAATGTATAGTTATTCTATATAAGCCATAAAAAGTTAACTGTTCTTTGATGCTGGTAGAAAAATTTAGAAATGCTCAAAAAAAACTGTTTAAGTTCTAAATTTAACTCTTTATTGAATTTTCTTAATATTTGATCCATCAATATCTCACAAATTCTCTAGTCTGTGCATCAATTTTCTTTTAAAAATACTTGGTTTAACTTGATTCTTAAATATAATCAGGTGCTTCAATACTAAATACTAACTTACTTGAGGACTTTAAAAATTTAAAAATTTTTATTATCCCCCTCAACTTAATCGATATTGTCCTCAATGGAGTAGAAAAAATAAAAGGTGCATATAAAGAGAAAGAAAAGGAGAGATGTCACCTGATCCAGAAATCTTTTCAAAATTAGTTCTCTCCCCAAACTTAGCCACGATTATCTTCAGATCCCTACAAAAGACACTATGTAAGACTTGATTGACCTAAACAAAATACAAAAGATAGCAAAAAGCACAAAATTGAAAATTGAAAACTAGGTTGCCTCTCAAGAAATGCTAAGTTTACCGTCTTCAGTCAGACCATGCTGATTCTCACCTATCCCATATCAAATATTGGATTGATAAATTCCAATAATTTTGGATTGTCAATCTTAGGAAAGTGACCTATAATAAATTTCAATATTTTATTGTCAATCTTCAAAAAGTAGTTCACGTCCCTATTCTTAATTGTAGAAAGATAGTTCACAAATCCATTCATAAACCCTTGTTTGTTGAGAATTTTTTTTATTTTTCTTCTAAAATGCTCATGAATTAAATTTTTGGATTAGGAGTTGAGTTTGGAGTAATGGGTGCTGAAAGGGTATCAGTTGATTCTAAATATGTGTACTCAAGTGTAATCAAAGATGACTTCAGTTCTGAAAAATATGATAATTCTAGAGTAGAAGAACCGACTTCTAGGACTGAAGAAAATGAGACTCTTGGTGAATATATCTCAAATAACTCATCCGCTCTCTTTTCTTTATCACTTAGATCAGTATCAGTACTGAGCTCAAGTTCTTCTATTGGGTTAGTCTCAGTACTAATCTCCTCTTCTAAATTTTTTTTTGGCTAGCATCAGTACTAGCCTCTTTCACCTGTCTTGGTATGGATCCTTAAGAATCCTATCACTTCTAAGCTCAGAGATTACTTTATCATTTTCAAATTAGAGATTATTAAGTGGGACATTGGATTGATAACTAGGTCTAGGTGGTTGGTGGATGGGTGGGTTATTTTCAAAATTCGGTATTGATTGGCTCAATAATTGACCTAGTTCTCTTCTCATGGTAGACTCAGCTAATTGACCTATTTGTGCTTCTAGCCTGATGAGGAATTATTGTTGGGTCATAATCATTTGTTGAAGTTGGCTGAATCTATCGTCGATTAGATTGGTCTATTGAGGAGGTGGGTATGATGGCTAATTGTAATAGATGGTTGAGTAGGCTGACTAGGCTGACCTCTATTATAAGCATAATTTTGGTATTGGGGTCTATTTTGAAAATTTTGCATAGAAAAAATTTGGGTCTGGGCCTGAGTCTGTTGGGGTCTCCAAAAAAATTAGGGTGGTTCCTCCAATCTTGGTTATATGCATTTAAGAATGGTCATTGATAGGATTGGAGTAACCTTGAGCAGCTTGAACTTGTTCTTGGATGAAAGGTGAAAACTATACAGCCGTAGGACATTCACTCATATGATGGGCTGGGGTAGTATAGATATAACAAATCTCCTCATAATTGGGAGATGATGTATATTACACAGGAGATTGTAGATCTAAGGCTAGATATTTATTTATAAGAAGGTCAATTTTATCTAATTTTTGGGCTAACAGGTTCAAATCAGCCTCAAGTCAGAATATTTGATCCCATAGAATGATGGGAACATCGATGGATTATAGGTGGAAGGAATAAAATATTTCTTCATCTACCTAGGTGGTTCTTAGAATTTCTAGCCATTTGATTATCATGTTTAACATGGATCAGTCGTTCAATTTCAGGATTAGGTTCAACTAGGTCAGAAAAAATTATACCGTGTATGTATCAGTGCAAATCCTAATATGTGTGGTTCAATTTTTTTTAATTTTATTTTTTAAGAAGAGGGAGAAAAAAAAAGAGAGAAAGAAAGAGAGAAGTTCTAAAGGTGAGATCCTTAAGAAAGCCCCAGACTTAAAGACGAAAGGTGAGAAAAATTAGTTGTGGTTGAGTATTAATTGTGAAGGAACAGATCTAGGTTTCAGGGTTAGATCTTGAAACTTTTTCAAGATCAGGCAGCGAAAGACTAAAATAAATCAAAATTTATCTTATAAAACTAGAAAATCTCTAAATCTAAGATCCTATTACATGATTATTACATGACATTAAATCAGAAATTAAAATATAAAGAGCAAGAACTACATGTTGATCATATCAACATGTTTCTATACTACGTCTAATGTATGTAAAATATAATAGATCAGATCTATTACCTTGCAAGTTAGATGTTCTAACTTTGCTGATCCGAGTTTGAGGATAATGTTGTGAGCTGCACATACATCCGGCCTCTAGGAGTCATCCACACGAGCCCACGAATCATGATCAGAAGTCTTGGTCCAGGAAATCAGCATATTATGCTAGTACTGTGCTGATCCTTCTTCGATGGTCGATCAGATGCCTCCTTCTTCTTGATTTGGACTCTTTCAAAGATGAGAAGTAGGAGAAGGAGTTTTAGATATGAGACACTCTTAGAAAACTCATAGATGGAGGAAGGGAAGAGGTGAACTCAGCAACCCTAGAAGAAGACCCTCTTCTTCTTCTCTTTACTCTAACCTAGACACTTAATTTTGTGTCTATTATATCTCCATCCCCAAGACTCTTTCTCCTTAATTTTCACAAGCCCAAAAGGTCTCTCAATTCTCTATAATCCACAAAAATCTCAAGAAGAAATTCATTTTAAAAAAAGAGATATGAAGAATCCTTGTCTAGGTCAAATACCTAGTCAAGGAAAATCCAAACAGGGCAAGATCAGGGGTGGCCAACTCTTGGGTGCCCCCTCCTTCTTTTTCTACCATGGATCACCAGCAAAGGCACAATATGTGCCATAAAACCCACAAAAATCTCAAAAAAAATCTGAGTAAAATCAGTACCATAAGGAAAGAGTTTTGTTTCCTAAAATTCTATCCCATAGAATTTGAAATCCAAACTAATTCCTACTTTGACTTGGTCCACAACCACATTCCATGTAAGAGAGAAAGAGTGAAAAGCTTTGGGCATGTGTGAAGGCTTGGAGAGAAGGTTTTGTCACACAAAATAAGAGAGAGTGGGCATGGGGGGCTAAGGTGACGCAAGGTGGAATCCTAGTCTTACTAGGGTTCAATCTATGACTTATTCAAATTTGGTTTCTCAAACCAAATCAAAATCAAATCAATCTAATTAAAATAAACCTTAACTAATTAAAAATTAATTTAATCAGATTAAATTAGATTTAAATCTGATTCAATTTTTTAATCAAATTAAAAATTAGGTTGACCCAAGTTCTAATTGAACTAGGACTAGTTTTTTCTTACACTTGGCTTATCCAATAAACCAATTGGACTTGATCCAATAAAGCTCAAACCAAATCTAATTAAATCATATTCAATTAATTAGACTTAATCTCAACTCATTGGCTTAATCAAATTAAGTCAATTAGTAATCGAATTGCTAATCGATCCTCCTGCAACACTTGTACTAGGTAAAATGTCAATCGTATTGATCGTTTAACCCTAGAATGATTCTTAATCGTTGATCAACCATCCGATCGGATTGTGAACTCTAATGTGTATGACTGCATAGGTCCAAACTTAAGCATAGCATAAAAAAATTTTATACAATCGAAGTGACCATCTAGTAATGGTACCCGACGGCCGGATAGGTCGAATGGTAGAACAACATCCTTAGAACCCATGTGGATATAGTTTCATATAATTCATCTCCTTGACCAAAATGCTCATAGGATACCTCAGAGTTCAACTATCAACTCTTATCAGGTTGTCCACATTGTATTTCAAAATATCAAATCTATCTGATGGATTATCCTGGCCAAGTTTTGCTAAATTGAAATACAGCGACTCATTCTTCTCCAACTCTTGGAGTGGTCAATCCCATCTTGATCACACTCTGACTTTGCAAGTACTTGACTGTGCCCAGAAGCCTTCCGTCACTAAATTAAAAATTCAGTTAGTCCATACCAAAGCACAGTGAGTTGCTTGCAAGTCACTGAGACGATCTCAGGTCTAAGGACACTTATACCTATATCCCATCAGAGACATTCTCGACAGTAGAATGCTCTGGAGTTGTCACGTTCAATGACAATGTACCCTACATCTCATCTGTATGCCATACCAATATCTCTACACTCCTTGGTAAGAGGACAAACAACCCATATGGCCTACAGCACTTATGCTCGATAGAAGCTGTTGTCCTTTTTAACAGCCTATCATTTGGTCGTGAATAGTTTTAAAGACTAATCGATAAATCTTCTCTTTATCAAACCTAAATAGTCCTAAAGATTTATCACATAATGGAGTTCATTAGAAGATAAAAACTTATGATGAAAATATCAAAAATATATTTTATTTATTAACAAATCAATTACAATATGAGGTTGCTCAACCGTCAACAGGTTGACGATTGACTTTGAGACATATCTCCCAACAACTCCCACTTGTCCCTAAAGCCACTCGGCACAGTATCTAATACTCATCTTTGACTTGTGATGTCGAACTCCTTTATCATCAGGGCTTAGTGAAGGGGTCGAACAGATTCTCCTTTCTATCAATCTTCTGAAGTCACGTCATCCGATCCACGATCTCCCAACCAGATGGAAGCGACACAAAATATCTTCGTCCGCTAGTGTGCTTGGGTTCCTTCGCCTGAGCAATGGCACCAGTACTGTCACAGTAGAGTAGGACCAAACCATCGGGAGGGTGCTACTCTGAGCTCGAGATGAATTTTCAGTCACACAGCTCCTTCATGGCATCCAATGCCATGTACTCCACCTCACAAACAGAGTCTGCACAGTATGCGCTTGGAACTCTTCAGCAGATGGTCCATCATCAGAGTAAGATATAACCTGACATGCTTCTACTGTCATCATGGTCAGATTGAAGCTAGAGTCTGTGAACCCCACAAGTTTTCAGATCTAACTCGAAATAAACCAACCATTAGTCCTTAGTATTTCTTAAATACTTAAGGATGGCTTTAACCACTTTTCACTGGTTTCTCTAGGATCAGATTGGTATCTGCTCACTACTCCTAGTGAGTATGCCACATTTGATCTTGTACATGTCATGGCGTATATGATAGATCCCAGATCGAAGCATATGGGACTCTACTCATACGCTCTCTCTCTTCAGGAGTTGTCGGACAATTCTTCTTAGAGAGAGAAATTCCATGGCCTATCAGTAGATAGCCCTTCTTGAAATTCTCCATGCTGAACCTCTTCAGCACAGTGTCTATGTACGTGGACTGGAATAACCCAAGCATCCTTTTAGATCTATCCCTATAGATCTTCATCCCTAGATGTAGGATGCTTCACCCAAGTCCTTCATGGAGAACTGCGATGACAATCAAATTTTTATTCCTGTAGTGCAGGGATGTCATTTCGATTAAGAGAATGTCATCCACGTACAAGACAAAAAATATCATAACTGGACCATTTGCCCATTTATAGATGCAGGGCTCTTCTCTATTTTAACGAAGCCATATGTTTTGATCACCTTATCAAAATGCATGTTCCAACTCCGAAAGCTTACTTCAATCCATAAATGGATCTCTGAAGCTTGCACACCTTGGACTCATCTGTGGATGTAAACCCCTCAGGTTGTATCATATACACCTTTCGGTCAGCTCTCCATTCAGAAAAGCTGTCTTTATATCCATCCGTCAGATCTCATAATCCAGATGGAGCTATTGCAAGCATTATCGAATGGATTTGAGCATTGCCACAGGGGAGAACGCCTCGTTATAGTCAATACCATAATGTGATGATACCCCTTGAAAACCAGATGGGCTTTATAGGTCTCCACCTTTCCGTCTGCACCCTCTTTCCTTTTGAAGACCATTTACACCCAATGGGTTTACCCCTTCAGGTGGGTCAACCAATGTCCATACATCATTGACCTTCATGAACTCTATTTCAGATTTTATGGCTTCAAGCCATTTCTCGGAATCAGATCTCTGCATTACATCCATATAGGTGATCGAATCCTCATCATTCTCATCGAGTTCGATGGGATCACTGTTCCAAACTAAGAAACTAGTATCTGTCCGGCTGATGCGGTACTCTATCGGATCGTCTTAATGGTGCAGGTACATTGGGTTTGATCTGATCTAATCAAATCGATTCAGGTTCAGCTATTGGTGTCGGTCCTTCTACCTGTTGAACTTCATCAAGTTCAACCTTAAGGCAACGGTTCCTTCACCAAGGAACTCTTTTTCTAAAAAGGTTGCCTTAAGGCTGATGAACACCTTTTGTTCATCAGCATGGTAGAAAAAATATCCTTTGTCTCTTTGGGGTACCCTATGAATGTGCATTTGTCAGACCTAGGTCCAAGTTTATCTGTAACTAACCGTTTGACATAGGCCAGGCACCCCCAGACCCTAAGGTGTGAAAGTGCTGGCTTACGCCCTATCCATATCTCATATGGAGTCTTAAATTATAGACTTACTTGGAACCCTATTTAACAGATAACAGGTCGATTCGAGTGCATATCCCCAGAAGGATATCGAAAGCTGGCAAAACCCATCATGGATCGGACCATGTCTAACAGAGTCTGATTTCTCCATTCAGACACACCATTATGCTGTGGTGTTCTTGGGAGTTCATTGAGAGAAAATCTTATTTTCTTCTAGATATGTGAGAAACTCACCA